>NW_023195380.1:0-846 GCF_002007445.2 Ailuropoda melanoleuca
TCTCTCGCTGGCTGTCTCTATCTCTGTCGAATAAATAAATAAAATCTTTAAAAAAAAAAAAAAAGAATTACTGAATCCAAAGCATTTTATCATTACAAGTTTTCTTGAAATATACAAAAATATGGTCAGAACATTATGTTGCTAATAATATAAAATGGCACAGCCATTTTGAAAAACAGTCTGGCAGTTTGTTAAAAAGTTAAGCATTGAGTTATATTTGACCCAGAAATTCTACTGTTGGTATATACCAAAGGGAAATGAAAACATACCCACTCAGAAACTTGTACACAAATATTTATAGGAGCATTGTTCACAAGAGCCAAGAAGTAGCAACAAACCCAAGTGTCCGATTGAAGAGTGGATAGATTAGGGCATACCTATCAAATGGACTATCAAATTCAGTTATAAAAGGAATAAAACACAGAGACATGCTACAACATGGATGACCCTTGAAAACAGCAGCAAGACACAAAATGGCACATTACATTATTCCATTTAAAAGAAATTTCCAAAAATAGGCAGTTCTATAAAGACAGAAAGCAGGGCAAAATGGATTGGGAGCAAGAGCCAAAGAGTTACGGACCTTTTTAAGGTGATGAAAATTTCTAAAATTGTGATGATGGTTGTAAAACTAAAGATGCTAAAAATCATTGGATGGTGTATATTTTAAATGAGTGCACTGTATGGTATGTGAATTATAGATCAAAAAGCTCTTATAAATAAATATTATGGACACAGGATCCTCATATTTACTAGTAAGCCACTCAGAATAAATAAAAGGCAAAAATCAGTTGTAATCCAACAAGT
This sequence comes from Ailuropoda melanoleuca, assembly GCF_002007445.2. Classification (NCBI taxonomy): domain Eukaryota; kingdom Metazoa; phylum Chordata; class Mammalia; order Carnivora; family Ursidae; genus Ailuropoda; species Ailuropoda melanoleuca. Next base: position 808 of record NW_023195380.1, read on the forward strand.
ATCCCCAAGATGGCACCAAAGCCTTGATAAGCTACTCCT
>NW_023195381.1:0-4927 GCF_002007445.2 Ailuropoda melanoleuca
CAGCATTTAGCACAGTGCTTGGCATATAGTCATCAAAAAACATTTTTGATGACTAAATAAATATTACTTCCATTATAGTAAAATTAATTTGCCACTTGAAATCCTTTCTGTAATGAGGCAGAAAACAACTGAATAAGTAAAGAAAAGAGACACCATTAATATCAGCTTCAAAAAAGGATACTGTCTTTAATCATATTGTTTTTAGGATTTACTGTTACTTACACATATTAGAAAATACTAAATGATTCAATATCTTGCTTGAATATTGCTGGTCATATATGCCTCGGGAACCGAATACACATAATTTTTGGGTATATAGTAACCATAAAATTACCAAGCCATATGTAAGGCTATCTTTATTTAGACAACCACTTAAGAAAAGTTATAATAAATCACTTTTTAAAACCAAGGGAATTCTTAACATAGCAAAGCTTAATTAAAATCACCCTTTATAGTCCTTTGGGAAATGAGAAGAAACTCAGTTTCATGGCTTGGTAATTTTAACCTATGTAACAATATAAAGATAAACTAATTAATGCAATATTTAATGGATTTTTCCATTTAATGTTTAATTAGTTGGCGAATAAGAGTATTTATAAGGACTCCTTCTGAGAATATGCTTTCATATTTGATCTCCAAAATATTTTAACTTCAACACATTTTTACAGAACTACACTAGAAGCTGATATATCATTTGTCCTATTTCCTCCTCCTTTCCTTCATAGTCAAAGATAGCTTTATTTTTTAGTATTATATGTGAAATATAAACTGATATTTTAATATATAACATGGTGTTCTGATTCTGAAGGACAAGCTTTATTTTGAGCCATTTTTTAAAGCATTATGCAAAAGAATAATGATTTTACAACAATAATGATTCCAAAACCATGTTACAGCATACGGACCCATGCAACTGTAATCCATGACGCTTCTACAATACAAGTGATCACTGCTTTCTGTTAATTTATAATCCACTGCTTATTAATGACTAGTATGTACTTCACTGGCTTGTTAGAAGATCATGTGCTGAATATATGACATTAATACAGACTGCATACTGAGCAAAAATATTTCTCTTTTTAATTAAATTAAAGATTTCTTTCCAAAGGAAATACTATATTGAGTGGATGACTACTACATTAGGCATTAAAACTGTATAGGTTTATCTAAATAAACTTACATAAATAGGTGTCCTTAGCTACTTCAATAATTAATACTGAAATTGAAAGATCTAAAAAGACTGCAGGATTAGTCAAGTACAAAATGGGAAAAAATATCTCCAGGCACCTTAGTGAGTGAATAGTGATATGTCTGTTTGCCACTGTTATGAACTATACACTAACTTATATTTTTAATAAGCAGCACTAATTGTTAGTCTTTTCTTTCATTAGAAGCAAGAGTTCAGGAAAACNTTTAGAAGCAAGAGTTCAGGAAAATATTAAATGCAAAAAAATTTTTACTGGGATAGGCCGGTGATGGGTATTAAGGAGGGCACATATTGCATGGTGCACTGGGTGTTATACGCAAATAATGAATCATGGAACACTGCATCAAAAACAAAGGATATACTGTATGGTGACTAACATAGCATAATAAAAATTATTTTAAAAAATATTTTCAAAAAGATTTTTACAGATTTTATTTATTTTATTTGACACAGAGAGAGAGCACTCAAAGGGAGAGCGCCAGGCAGAGGGAGAGGGAGAAGAAGGCTTCCCGCTGAGCAGGGAGCCTGATGCGGGGTCAATCCCTGGATTTTGGGATCATGACCTGAGCTGAAGGCAGACACTTAACCAAGTGAGCCACCCAGATGCCCTAAATGCAAAAATCTAGACTGCCCTTTATTTACAGGTAAAACCTTAGCAAGATGGGCTTTTTAGGTCAAAGATGAAATAAAAATCCAACTACACTTTCTCCCTCAAAAGGGAGGTTTATAGTTACCCAGGAAAGTAGATGTCCTATGAAGAAGAAACAGCACCTACAAAGGCAGACAGGCAAGAAATAACATGATATCTTTAGAGAAATGCAGTGAATTCAATTGTGCTAGAAAATCCAGTGAGGCTAGACTAGAGGGAAGAGACTAATGGTTGGGAGGCTACTAAAGTAATCAAGACAAGAAGTGATAAGAGCCTGAACTAAGGGGTGCCTGGGTGGCTCAGTTGGTTAAGCATCGGACTCTTGATTTCAGCTCAGGTCATGATCTTGGGTAATGAGACTGAGCCCGCTTTGGACACTCCATCGACCATGAAACCTGCTTAAGATTTTCTCTCTCCCGGGGCGCCTGGGTGGCTTAGTCGTTAAGCATCTGCCTTCAGCTCAGGGAGTGATCCTGGCGTTCTGGGATGGAGCCCCACATCAGGCCCCTCCGCTGGGAGCCTGCTTCTTCCTCTTCCACTCCCCCTGCTTGTGTTCCCTCTCTCGCTGGCTGTCTCTATCTCTGTCAAATGAATAAATAAAATCTTTAAAAAAAAAAAAAAAAGAAAAAGAAAAAGATTTTCTCTCTCCCTCTCCCCCTCCCCAGGCTCTTGCTCTCTCTTTAAAAAAAAAAAAGAGAGAGAGAGAGAGAGAGCGAGCCTGAACTAATCAACCGAAGTAGACAAAATTCAAGCAACTGAATTGTATCTTCACTGAGATTCTTCCCTATAGAAATATGTTTGTAACATAGCATGAAAATCACAAAATGAACTTCAAAGCTTTAACCTCTCTAATCAGTCTGCCTGATTCACATCCTAGTGACAACCCTAATGGTGGAAACTTGAGAAAGTTCTTTAAACTTTCTGCACCTTGGCTTTCACATCTGTGAAATGGGCTAATAATAGAACCTAATATCAAATAAAACAGTGCTTGGACAAGTTCTCAACAAATGTAGTAGCAACAAAAGAAACAGGAGTGGCTTATAACTACTACTAGCTCCACAATTATTTCAGGTGCAGATAATGCTGATTCTCAGCAGGTTTACATTGTTAACTAAGTCTTATAGAAAGATAATTATATTTATCAATCAAAGATTAGAGAATATCCTGGCAAAGAACATTTAAATGCAAATTCATATTTATCTGTTTTAAAAGACAGAAAATTGTTTCTAAATGCACAGTTAACTTTCCATGACCTTAAAAAGTTGAAGATATTTTGATTCTTCTAACAGCATATACAAAGATTGTGAATATGACAAATCCAAGTAATAGATGAGACTATATTTATAAGCTGCTTAAACCAGGCTCTATGAACTGATAAATATTCACAACTGCCAGAAATCAAATCCCAAAACTCCAGAAGTCATTTTTATTGCAGAATCAGTGATAGCCTTATTTAATGACTGTCACCTCTCATATTTATGTAATATCTTGCTAGGTTCAATTAAGAACATGTTTGCAACATGATTCTTGCCCTCTAGAGTTTTGGCCTAAGAAAGAATTTTATGTATCACATACCTCAAACACAACTTTATAAATACTATATGTGTGTGTGTGTGTGTGTATACATGGCACATATATATCACCTTAAACGTGTTACTTTTTGTTTTTTTAATGCAAAGGTGAATATTAGCTGTACCACAATTTATTTCTCAAAACAGGCTTATTAAAAAGCAATATTTTGTTTTAGTTTTTATTTTTAGATTCCCAAATAGAAAACTGTGAATAAGAAAGTACTATATAAGGATCAAAGATCAGAGGTTGTGTCTTGTGGTAAGTAGGTCAAATACTTCATACCAGACAAGAACTATAATGTTTCTGTGGGAATTTTATACATCATAATGGAATCAAGTCACCAGGAAAAAGATTATGTTTGATATTTCTAACCAGCAGACTGGTCTTTGATTCTTTTCTTTGATGACTTAAACTAAGATAAGAAGTAATGGACTGGTCTTCCTCAGGGCTATATACCAGAAGGTAAAGTCTTAAGTGAAAATATACACAAGGAGGGGTGCCTGGGTGGCTCAGTCGTTAAGCATCTGCCTTCAGCTCAGGGCGTGATCCCAGGATCGAGCCCTACATCAGGCTCCTCTGCTCGGAGCCTGCTTCTTCCTCTCCCACTCCCCCTGCCTGTGTTCCCTCTCTCGCAGGCTGTCTTTCTCTCTGTCAAATAAATAAATAAAATCTTAAAAAAAAAAAAAAACCCACAAGAAATTAAGAATACTCTCAACCTTTTAACTAGCTCATTATTCTCTATATAGTATTCTTCTTCTTCAAACTGGTCATGTGAACAATATTCTCAAAGAATTTACATGAAAACTCTTTTAAGCCCCTGAAAATGTTCATTTACAAAGTTGTGGAGTGTTAATAATGAGAACCGTAAACATATTTCTGCAGCTAGTTGAAAATGTTAACAAACATACTAAAAATAACATAAAATACGAAGCCAATCTCCTCTGCCATTCAGAGGAGAGAAAAAGAAAGTAATAACAAAGAGAAAGAAGGAAATGAGAATAGGCCTATAAAAATCTGGAAAGGCAACAATCTGGTAGATTGAGCAGAGAAAAAGTTAACGATTCGTTCATTTATTCAAATAATAACTGCCTACTATGGGCCAGGACTTATACTACACGCTGAATACACAAAGAGCAACAAAACATTCTTTATCTGTTGCCTTCAGTCTGGAGAAGACACATTAAACAACTAATGCATGCATGTCTGTATATATCTATATATATCTGTATCTATACATATAGATATGATTAAATTGTGGTAAATGGATATAAAGAAAACGTAGAGGATGCTATGAAAACCAAAAGTAAGTCTTAATTTAGACCACAGGTAAGGAAACAGCTCTATGAAGAAAAGATACTTTAAACCTAATGGTTGAGTTGAGTAGTTGGAGTGAAAGGAAAAAGCTGCTTAGGCAAAAAAACAAAAAAAAAAAAAACAGAAGTACAGAGGCCCTTAGCACAGAGCATGGCAGATTCTGGGAAGTAAATGAAGACCACTGT
>NW_023195382.1:0-1203 GCF_002007445.2 Ailuropoda melanoleuca
CTCCTCCACTATGAGCCTGCTTCTTCCTTTCCCACTCCCCCTGCTTGTATTCCCTCTCTCGCTGGCTGTCTGTTTCTCTGTCGAATAAATAAATAAAATCTTTAAAAAAAAAAAGATTTATTTATTTATATTAGAGAGATTGAGTCTCAAACAGACTCCCCGTTGAGCTCAGAGCCGGACATGGGACTCAATCTCACAATCCATGATCATGATCTGAGCTGAAATCAAGACTCAGACTCTTAACTGACTGGGCCACTCAGGCGCCCTGACCCCTCTATTTTAAATAATACCCCCCACTACCCTAGACCCTGGATCTCCATTACACTGCTCTATTCTTTCCATAGCATATATAACCTGCTATTCTATGATATACTCTGTTGTTACATCTGTTATTCAATGTCTGAACACCTGTGCCCCAATTATGATGTAGATTTCATATGGAAGTATCCCAAGCACCTAGAACACATTGGTACATAATAGGTGCTCAATAAAACATTTATCAATGATTTAACGAGTAGTGATTAAAAGCCTGGATTCTGTGTGTGAATCCCAGCTCTACCCCTAATCAGCTGTGTGACCTGGAGCAAGTTACTTTTCTGTGACTCTTTCCTCATCTGTAAAATGGGGGAATAACGCTCATCTCANATAACCCTCATCTCATAGGACCATTGTGAGGATTAGCTTAGTTAACACATGGAAAGAGCTGGTGCAGCGTCTGGCATAAATGATAACTAAATGCTAACGTCGATTACTGTTTCATAGCATTGTTGTTAACAGTGTGCCATAACTTATTTTAACGATACCTGGATATTTAGTTGCTTTCCATTTTTCATCGGATTATAGAAAAGTGCAGTGAACTTTCTTATAGCTTGAACTTTGTGGATACCCTTAATTATTCCTTTAAGGAAAAAATGTTTGTGATGGCTTTTTATTTACTTCTTGAGCATAAACTTCTCTCCCCAACCAGGATACTTCTTCCATGGGGTAACAATTTCTTCTGCTTTGTTTTTCTATCACCAGAGTGTCTCATATCTCATAGGTTGTATAGAGACCCCTCAGGTAATAGTTATTGAATGAACAGATACATAAATGAATGAAAGTATATTTTCCTGGTATAAGGTGATACATCAGTTAACGGGGCCATTAGTGTTTCATAAATGACACGTGGTAGCACCTGTGGCAGAGACTTCTCTCGTGTCCAAG
>NW_023195383.1:0-723 GCF_002007445.2 Ailuropoda melanoleuca
GAAATCCAAGTTGCAAGGGAGTATAAACTCAGGCAGATCATTCCTTCTACTCCACATTCAAATTTCAACAATGAAATGAGTGCCATCCAGTCCTTTATTGAAAGCCTTCAACAGGGATGTTCATAAAACTACTGAATTCCTTTTCTGAGAACTTTCATAATTAGACATTTTTCCTTCATTTGAGAATAATTCCTACTAGTTTTTCTACTGTTGGTCACTGGTCTATCTGATTACTCTGCTATGTTTCATCCCTTCAAGCAGCTTAAAGAAAAATGCATCCCACTATACTTGCTCGTTAACTTTCTTTTCTCTACTTTTCTGTCATTCTTGAAATTCAAAACTCTAGGGACACCTGGGTGGCTCAGCCGGTTAAGCATCTGCCTTTGGCTTGGTCCTAATCCCAGGGTCCTGGGATGGAGCCCACATCCTGCTCTTTGCTCAGCAGGGAGTCTGCTTCTCCCTCTGCCTGCCAATCCCCCTGCTTGTGCTTATGTTCTCTCTCTCTTTCTGGCAAATAAATTTAAAAATATTATTTAANCTCTGGCAAATAAATTTAAAAATATTATTTAAAAAAAATTGGGGGTGCCTGGGTGGCTCAGTCTTTAAGCGTCTACCTTCGGTTCAAGGCATGATTCCAGGGTCCTGGGATCGTGCCCCACATGGGGCTCGCTGCTCTGCTGGGAGCCTGCTTCTTCCTCTCCCACTCCCCCTGCTTGTGTTCCC
>NW_023195384.1:0-837 GCF_002007445.2 Ailuropoda melanoleuca
GAACAACTCTATCCTAAATTTAAAAAGACTGGTGATATCAAATGTTGGTGAGGTTATGGGGAAACGGGAACAATCGTTCATTGCTGGTGGGAATGTAACACAGCTTCACCAGTTTTGAAAACACGTTAGCAGTTTCTTAAAATGCTAACATACACTTAACATATAACTCAACAATTCCACTCTTAGGTATCCACCCAAGAGAAATGATAATCTGTGTCCACATGAAGGCTAGTCCATGAATGTTCACAGCAGCATCATTCACTCTGGCCCTTACATGGACACAATTCAAATGTCCATCAGCTAGTGAATAAGTATACAAGATGTGGTAGAGCCGTACTGTGCAATACTATTCTTACCAAAGAGGAACGAACTACTGATAATACAATGTGATAAACCTCTCAAACAGTATGGTAGAGGAAGAAGATGATATTGTCTTTTAAAAGTAGTGTTTTAAGAAGTCTGTTTCTGTCCTGGTTATGCTATGTGGCTTCACAAATGAATCAAGGGAAAAACGGATGTGTCCTTGAGATTCCCTAGATCTCTGACCAAAGCTCTGTGGATTCCTTTATGTCCCAGCAGTAGCTNCGGATTCCTCTATGTCCCAGCAGTAGCTGTCAGTGTGTGTAAAACTTGGATCCTCAGTTCCATCCCAAACCCAGAAATGACAATTCTCACGGTAAATAGAGTTGTTGCTGCTCACCTCGGCTGAGTTTACCCCGCCGTTTTTAATCCCATTAATTCTACTTCTTCTTCCAGTCCAGTCTCCTCAGAGATGATTCTGTTTTCCATCTTTGCTACCTTATCATGTGGGAGCACGTGTCTGCTATGTCACTCCTT
>NW_023195385.1:0-561 GCF_002007445.2 Ailuropoda melanoleuca
TCTTTTAACAACATGCATGGAAAGTCTGAGAAGCACTGGACTCCAAATCTCTATTCTAAATCTGAAATGTCGGGTTTTTTTCTTTTTTAAATCAGTATCTTAAACATTGTTGATGTTTCCAAAACCAGTTGCTTGTATCTTTGGAAGCATACACATGAAATGCCAAAATATGACTCCAATGAGCATGTATGGACCTGTGCAGGTTAAAAGCTACTGTTCTGTGGGAGGTGCTTGTCTGGAGCTGTTCAGAGTCATGAAGCTTCCCATTGGAATATTGGTTCATTACAACTTCCCGATTCAACAGAGCTGCCTTAGATTTGGAGACATGAGGATAGCATGAGAGTCACTGTCTGTGTCAGCTGCTGACTTGGAGAAAATGCTGCCCCTAGGCAGGTTCAGTCCAGGGAGGGCTCTGGGAGCCAGTCTAAANCTTCAGTCCAGGGAGGGCTCTGGGAGCCAGTCTAAAGAAGTTCCCTTCTGCGGTCCTTACTACTGTTCAGTCCCACAGGGAGAATGGGCTTCTCCGACACCTAAAGAAGACTCAGGAAGAATCATCCTTCA
>NW_023195386.1:0-571 GCF_002007445.2 Ailuropoda melanoleuca
GATCTGGGAAAGCTAAAATACAAAGGAAAGAAATGATCATTTGGACTCTAAGATAGAGTCCAAATTATTATATGTTATTATGGCAGACTAGAGAGCATCAATGTATCCATCACTGCAAAGCTGAAGACATTGGAACAATTTTTGAAGAAAATATTTTAAAATAGATTTCTGAGAAGGCAAGAAAATAGGAAACCTTCAGAACACAAATATAAAGTAAAATCAGGAATCCTGAGAGTAAAGGCAGCTCTGAAGATGGCTTTCACAGTGGGAGAATCTGCTGAAATCTGAAAGGATCTGTATTTTGACAGGCATGTGAGGCTTGGGGAAAGAGAGACCAAGCCTGGCGCTTCCTGGGACTGCCTGGGACTTTGANACTTCCTGGGACTGCCTGGGACTTTGATAGGAGACCCAGATATGCATATGAGGGTCCAATCGACTATACTTCAGTGTGAGAAGAAATTAAGAGAAAAAAAATTCTATCTCACAAAAAGGAAATCTTGACTCTCTCAGGCTTCATGCTGGGTATGGCAAAAGGCAAACTGAAAAATGGTAACCACATGCCCTAGTGGAG
>NW_023195387.1:0-644 GCF_002007445.2 Ailuropoda melanoleuca
GGAAGCTGACAGCGACCTGGGCGCCCGAGCCGAGGCGGCGACGCACGGGCCCCACGCCGTGGAGCACCGCGGGCCCGGGTTTCCCCCAGCGCCGCAGCAAGAACGCGGCGGGTCGGTGGGTCGGGGCTGTTTACCTGCCAATGATCACCACCTCGCCGGCCGCTGGGGCCGCCATGACCCGACGTCTAGCTGGCCCGGGAGCCGCACCGCAAGTNACAAGTGCTAAGAGCTGTGGGCCACAGAGCTCTCGGGCGCTGCGCACCGCGCCAGATCCGCGCGCCGGGCGGGGCGTGACTCGCGCCCATTGGCTTGTACCCGAGCCCGGGGCGGGCCCCCGGGCGGGGATGGGCTACGGGGAGGGCCGGGGGGAGGGCCCGCCGCCTCGGTCCCCATTGGGTGTGTGGCAGGCGGAGCCTCCACCCGGACACCCAGGCGCAAACCGCGAGCATAGGGGCGGTAGGCGCCGGCGAGAGAACCGGCTGGGGGCAACCCTGGATAGAAAGGGCGAAGACCCAACCCTTCGGACTTAAGCAATTCATTTTTGCATATTTTAGTTTCCAACTGTGCACCCTGAAAATCAGTGTACATAGGAGTGGCACCTCCAGGCTGGCACAAGGCTTGACCGCTAAAGGACCCCAAAGCAA
>NW_023195388.1:0-830 GCF_002007445.2 Ailuropoda melanoleuca
CTGCATTCCCGCTTCAGCCTCCAGAAGCATTTTGCCTGCGGAAGGTACGCCTTGTATCCCCGATTCTAAAGCGGATTAATCCAGACCGTCATTAAGCCAGCTCACTTTACCGATGAGGACATTGAGGTCCTCACAGGCCACCTAGCATCAGAGCAAAGACCAGAGTCCGAGTTCCTTGACTTACTCCAGGGTCTGTAACTGGATCACGGTGGATTTTCAGGCACTAAACAGTCCCATCTGTGGTGCGGGGACGCACGAGCTCCTCACGCTTCTCTTCGGACGGCCACTCTGCTGTTTCCTCGTCGTGACAGAGCAGATACGATCTTCCGTTTTACCTGGCAGCCTTGGTCTGACGCCATAACTGGAACATTTCTCAGGAAGATTCTGCTTCCGTGTGTGTAAGATGTAAGACAGCTGCTACAGGATGTGTGTCATGGGCAATACTTGCTTGGAACGCCTCTGACCCAACCCACTGCCACGGATTCCCGCCCCACGGGCAGGAAGGGCTCGGCGGCAAACCCAACGTGGCTTAGACCCACGGCGAGAGCCAGGCAGCAATGAGCATTGGCCGAGGGGAGCGCGTCCCTCTTCACCACCCGTTAGCTACTCATTTCATACGGTATAAGGTCTGTGCCGTGATTCATCTTCCCTTTGAACTGGGCNCCCAACAGGTCTGTTCTGCAGGCTTCCTGGAGACGCTAATGAATTTAAGGTTGGTTATCATATTCCTGGTTTTCCACAATCACCATGCCGCTCAGGCGCGCCGGGCAGCTCAGAACCTCGACGCTCTCAGGTTTAGCTTCGTGGAGTCAGGTCATTTTTCATAACCC
>NW_023195389.1:0-999 GCF_002007445.2 Ailuropoda melanoleuca
CTGGGTGCCCAAACAATGGTCAGGAATCTGTTTTATCTCTGTTAGCTTCAAAATCTCAGGCAGTCCCTTGCTTTACCTGTAGTGAGATGGCCACCAGTAGCCCCAGCACCCTCCAAACTTAGCAGCTTCAAGAAGAGAAGAAATTTCTTAATTAGCTTTGACCTGGACCATGTGCCTATCCCTGAACCTATCACTGAGGCCAGAGACGTGGAATGCTCTGATTGCCAGGCCTGGGTCATGGTCTCTCCCCTGGAGCAGCAAGGGACCAACCCACCATAATTATATGGACTCAAAACTGGGGGGCGGGAGGGGGGAAGCTGTCTGCTCCACAAAAGTTCAGGTGCCCATCCAGAAGATGGAGAAATGGATGCAGGGTAGGCAAAACAAACAAAGAAACAAACCCCAGATGTGCACGACATTAGAAAACATTCCCACTGCCTCACCTGAACCTTCCGAACAGGATTGAGAGTAGGAATTTGGGGGAAGAAGGAAGAAAAGGAGACATCATCCACTTTTCCAAAAGTCCCAAGCCAATCCCCAAGGAAGCAGAGTCGTCTGTTCCCTCTGGTGAATGGGTGTGATGAGAAGCGCCTGGAGTCAGGGGCTTGTTGGTGCATCCTGGGGAAGGGTGGCATTTCCGTCTCCATGGTGCCTTTGCACAGATTCCATTCTTTTTTTTTTTTTTTAAAGATTTTATTTATTTATTTGACAGAGATAGAGACAGCTAGCGAGAGAGGGAACACAAGCAGGGGGAGTGGGAGAGGAAGAAGCAGGCTCATAGCGGAAGAGCCTGACGTGGGGCTCGATCCCAGAACGCTGGGATCACGCCCTGAGCTGAAGGAAGACGCTTAACCGCTCTGCCACCCAGGCGCCCCACAGATTCCATTCTTGAGCAGATATGGCTTTGCCTGTACCCAGGCCTGAGGGGCCAGCGACCAAATGGACCAGAGAGCTCTTCAGAACAAACCTTCTGCTAGGCAAGTCTGTCATCCCCAACCT
>NW_023195390.1:0-2339 GCF_002007445.2 Ailuropoda melanoleuca
TGCTCTAAAGATGGAGGCATGTGAACTGAGCTTACGCTTTGAATCTTTAGTCCGGACGCAAAGTGAAGTGCACCTGCCCGTGGGAGGAAGGTCACAGCTGCCCCGCAGCACCCGCCGGCTGCACTTGTGAGGGCGACAGTCTCCAGACACACGCTCCCCTGCACTTAAAAGTGTTGGCATCAGAGGAGTAGTAGTGTGTCCAGTGACAGGCTCTGGAAGTGACAGTTATTTGGATAATTTCCCATTTGGATCTAAGTTAAAAGATTCTTTTTGGAACTTTGTAGATAATGAATGACAAGACCCTTGAGTTACTTCAGTGTCTAGATAGCCGTTCGTGACAGAATGAAAGGTCTACGAGGAAATCGATACCGGTGTTTGTGAGTTCTGCCAGGAAGCATTGTGGGCGCGCTCCTGAAACTTGCCTCTTTAATTAAAATGCGTTGGTGGCTTTAAGTAGCTCGAAAGTACAGATTTTTTTTCAAAAGGACAAAACAAAACAGAACAGTGGAAGCTGCGTGACTCCGCATGGATTTTTTTGCTGGCTGGCTGGCTGACTTCTATAATAAGCAGCCGGGGTGTGCAAGGTGAAGTGCCTGGCTGGGCTACTGAAGAGACCTATGGCATTTGGTCCTTGGGGATTTTAAAGAAATTAACAGGGAACCATTTGCCAGCGTGAATCTCCTGCCTCAAAAGAGGGACCTGGTCTGCGTGCTGGTGGCGTCGAAACCTTGTGGCAGGTTTCTTGTGCTACCTGACCCTGTTCGTGCCCCCATGTGCTGAACTGTGAATTGACAAGTGAGGTATTAGTGCGTGGGGTGGAGGGGACAACACTCCTCCCATTGTGAGGTCCTGTGGCGGCCTTTCCTGTTTCGCTGTGCCCTGTGGTAGAGGGACCTTCTGAAATGCAGTCATCTCATTGCAGATCGACTACCACTACATCTCCTCGCAGGGCTTTCCGATCGAGGGTTGGGCTGTCGTGTATTACATCACTCACCTGTAAGTACGCAGAGGGACGTGCAGAAGTTGGGGAGGCCATGGTAGGAAGGGACCTGCCTTGCGTTAACAGTTGCTACCCTCCTGTGGTAGCCTGTCCGGGTTCCTGCCAGGCCAAAGGGGCGTGGCACACAGGTGGCTGTCCGGTCCTGGGAACTCGGGGCTGCTGGCCTGCTCCGGGGAGGGGGTTGCCTCCATGGGGGGGACTAGCTGCTCAGGAAGGAGTGGGGTGCTTGGTGAACTGTTTGTGTGCTGGGTCACTTATGAGGTGTTTCCTAAATTTGGCCCCCTGTCTTTTCCAAGAAGCATGTGAAGTCATGAATGAGCTGTGCGGTGGAACTTGCAGAGAGAGNGCACGTGAAGTCATGAATGAGCTGTGCGGTGGAACTTGCAGAGAGAGTCTGAAGAGACCATTGGTGTCTGAAACTTTTTCTTTTCCAGCTTGAAAGGAGCACTCCTGTTCATCACCATTGCGCTCATCGGCACCGGCTGGGCTTTCATTAAGCATATCCTTTCCGATAAAGACAAAAAGATCTTCATGATAGTCATCCCACTCCAGGTGAGGGGCCCTAATCCTGCGTGTCCTGGTTGCGTCCTGGCACTTCAAAGGCCCAGCTCTGGGCCTGTCCAGGCAGAGGGAGTCGGCTCACCCAGAAACCCCCGCTCAGACCACTGGCGTTCTCTTTCTGAATTCTGCAGACCTAGGCCTCAGGTCATTGCCCTGAGAGCTGTCTGCCATCACTCATCTGGCGAGCGGCTTACGGATGCCTGCACTTGAGTAGAGAGCTGCTGGAAGGTCAGGGAACATACTGCCTGCCTTCATGCCTCTGGCTGCCCTCTAGCCAAGCTCAGGTATATAGTGTTTTAATTAGCAAATTATTGTAAGGCTGTGAATGACACCAGTGAGTTCTCACCAGGTAGACTATTAAGTAGACATCAGGGCAACTGCTTATTAAGCCCTTCATGGTTTGGGACCCGAGGCCAAGGCCAGCCTTGCCTGGTTGTGAGCCCCTTGGGAGAGGAACCTTGTCTACTGTGTAACAGTCTTATTGGAGACAGAGATTGGGCATAAAGAACTCAGAGTAAACAGAGAGGGCTTAGCAGAGATGCAGGACTGCTCTGTTCTGCTCCACCAAAGAGCATGCGTTCGATAAAAGTTGTTCTCATCGTCTGCTGTCATTTGGGAGCGCAGTGCAGGTGTGGCAGGGGAAGGAAGGAAAGGGACAACTCCCTGGGCATCCGGATTAGCCTGCTCACTCTGGTGATTGGCAGTCTGGCGGTGTTCGTAGCAAAGCCACCTTCACATTAATGACAGAGGGACTCACGTGAGCACCAAATGAATGGTA
>NW_023195391.1:0-550 GCF_002007445.2 Ailuropoda melanoleuca
TGCCAGCCTGTTGGTCCGGTCTTCTTTAGGCTGCCCTGCTCAAGGAAGCTCATCTCTTTGTCCATCAATGGGTCTAGAAATCTGAGCAGGAAGGGAGCTCAGGAACTGATCACATAGTTCAGGGACAGAGCTGCCACCGTGTGGCACTGATGTCACCCTCCCCTGCTGCACACAGACAGGCATCACTAATAGATCACAGCATTCACCCTGCTGGGGCAACACCCAAATCCTTCAAAACACACCAGTGCAGGAAGCCACTGGCGATCAATCTGAGTGGACCCATCAAATGAAAGCTGAAGCAGTCGGGGCGCCTGGCGGGAAACNCGCCTGGCGGGAAACAGATGTCCCCCTGGGCCAGAAATGTTGCAGAGATTTGGAACAATGGGACCCGTAACAGAAGAGACCCTAACAAAGGATGCCAAGCCCCGGAAAGTGGCAGTGGGCGGGGGAGACCCGGCCACCTCTGGAGAAGAGGGGAGGGGAGGACTCGGTGTTAAGAGCTGGGTTCAAAGCCAGAGCCAGGCAGAGAAGGGTGCAAGCCCTGATGGGG
>NW_023195392.1:0-624 GCF_002007445.2 Ailuropoda melanoleuca
TGTGTCATTACTCTTCCTCCACTAACACAAATCTGGCCACATCGATCCACCGAGCATCCCAGGCATCCCCAATCCTTCCACTGAGGCCCAGATATCTTTGCACCTCACTCAGACGCAGATGCCCCCCAGTTAGCTGACACCCAGGTCTCCCCTGCGGCTCAANTCAATCCAGGCAGGCTCCCACCCAGCTCAGCTTGAATTCCCCCTAACTCGAACGCAGCCATCCCTGTCACCCCTTAGCTCAGGCCTCTGTCACCCCTCACCTGCCAGTTTCAAGTGCAAAGCAACCCCCCCTGCAACATTCAGATCTTTTATACCAGGTCCAAGCCCTCCCCCTGGTCTTTATCGTGTGAACCTCACCTCCTGAGCAAATACGATCCATCTCTTAGGGTCAGTTGTCAGGCAGGGTCTGGAACTCCTTATCCTGCCTCTCCCCCGAAGGTTACAGGCCACGAGGTAGGGTCCACTCAGGCCCAGATCTCAGGACAGGCAGAACAAACTTGAGAAAAGGTCACCAACTGAAGGGCCAGCAGCTTTGAATGGGAAAAGTTACTAATCATTTCTGGGTGTGGTCTAAGCTTCTCCCTATCCCTGTTGGTGTTCTGCAGGTTCTCTCACCTGCAA
>NW_023195393.1:0-6120 GCF_002007445.2 Ailuropoda melanoleuca
TAGATTTCATTTTTTATGGCAGAGTAATATTCCATTGTATGTATATACCACATCATCATTATCCTTTCATCTGTTAATGGAATGTAGGCACTTTCCATCGTTTGGCTATTGTGGACATTGCTGCTATAAACATTGGGGTGCAAGTGTCTCTTCAGATCACTATATTTGTATCCTTGGGGTAAACACCAAGTAGCACAATTGCTGGGTCATAGGGTAGCTTTATTTTCAACTTTTTGAGGGACCTCCATACTCTTTTCCAGAGTGGCTACACCAGCTTGCATTCCCACCAACAGTGTAGGAGGGTTCCCCTTTCTCCACATCCTCACCAACATCTGTCATTTTCTCACTTGTTAATTTTAGGCATTCTGACTGGTGTAAGGTCGTATCTCATTGTGCTTTTGATTTGTATTTCCCTGATGCCAAGTGATGTGGAACATTTTTTCAAGTGACTGTTGGCCATTTGGATATCTTCTTTGGAGAAATGCCTGTCCATCTCTTCTGCCCATTTCTTGATTGCATTATTTGTTCTTTCAGTGTTGAGTTTGATAAATTCTTTATAGATCTTGGATACTAGCCCTACATCTAATTTGTCATTTGCAAATATCTTCTTCCATTCTGTCAGTTGTATTTTGGTTTTCTCAACTGTTTCCTTTGTTGTGCAAAAACTTTTTATCTTGATGAAAACCCAATAGTTCATTTTTGCCTTTGTTTCCCTTGCATTTGGAGACATGTCTAGCAAGAAGTTGCTGCAGCCAAGGTGACAGAAATTGCTGCCTGTGGTCTCCTCTAGCATTTTGATGGAATCATATCTCACGTTTAGGTCTTTCATTGTCTATTTTTGTGTATGATGTAAGGAAATGGTCCAGTTTCATTCTTCTGCATGTGGCTGTCCAATTTTCCCAATACAATTTGTTGAAGAGACTTTTTTCCATTCAATATTCTTTCCTGCTTTGCAGAAGATCAGTTGAACATAGAGTTGAGGGTCCATTTCCAGGTTTTCTATTCTGTTCCATTGATTGATGCATCTGTTTTTATGCCAGTACCACACTGTCTTGATGATTATAACTTTGTAATAGAGCTTGAAGTCTGACATTGTGATGCCACCCGTTTTGGTTTTCTTTTTCAACATTCCTTTGACTATCTGGGTTCTTTTCTGGTTCCTTATTAATTTTAAGATTATTTTTCCAGCTCTGTGAAAAAAGTTGATGGTATTTTGAAAGGAATTACACTGAATGTATAGATTGCTCTAGGTAGCATAGACATTTTAACAAAATTTGTTTTTCCAATCTATGAGCATGGAACATTTTTCCATTTCTTTGTGTCTTTCTCAATTTCTTTCATGAGTGTTCTATAGTTTTCTGAATACAGATCCTTTCCCTCTTTGATTAGGTTTACTCCTAGGTATCTTAGGTTTTTTGGTGCAGTTGTTAATGGGATCAACTCCTTAATTCTTTTTTTTTCTGTCTCATTGTTAGTCTATAAAATGCAATTGACTTCTGTGCATTGATTTTATATCCTGCCACTATGCTGAATTCTTGTATGAGTTCTAGCAGTTTTGGGGGTGGAATCATTTGGGTTTTCCACATAGAGTATCATGTCATCTGCAAAGAGTGAAAGTTTGACTTTTTCTTTGCCGATTCGGATGCCTTTTATTTCTTTTTGCTGTCTGATTGCTGAGGCTAGGACTTCTAGTACTATGTTGAACAACAGTGGTGATAGTGGACATCCCTGCCATGTTCCTGACCTTAGGGGAAAAGCTCTCAGTTTTTCCCCATTAAGAGTGATATTCGCTGTTGGCTTTTCACAGATGACTTTTATGATATTGAGCTATGTTCCCTCTATCAGTACACTATGAAGAGTTTTAATCAAGAAAGGATGCTGTACTTTGTCAAGTGCTTTTTCTGCATCTATTGAAGGGATCATATGGTTCTTGTCCTTTCTTTTATCCTTTTATCCTTACATTTATCAATGTATCACATTGATTGATCTGAGGATGTTGAACCACCCGTGCAACCCAGGAATAAATCTCACTTGGTCATGANTTATGTAGTGTATCACATTGATTGATCTGAGGATGTTGAACCACCCGTGCAACCCAGGAATAAATCTCACTTGGTCATGATGAATAATCCTTTTGACGTACTGTTGGATCCTATTGGCTAGGATCTTTCTGAGAATTTTCGGATCCATGTTCATCAGGGGTATTGGTCTGTAATTCTCCTTTTTGGTGGGATCTGTTGTCTGGTTTGGGGATCAAGGTAATTCTGGCCTCATAGAAAGAGTTTGGAAGTTCTCCTTCTATTTCTATTTTTTAAAACAGCTTCAGAAGAATGTTTTTAATTCTTCTTTAAATGTTTCGNTCTTTTGACGTACTGTTGGATCCTATTGGCTAGGATCTTTCTGAGAATTTTCGGATCCCATGTTCATCAGGGGTATTGGTCTGTAATTCTCCTTTTTGGTGGGATCTGTTGTCTGGTTTGGGGATCAAGGTAATTCTGGCCTCATAGAAAGAGTTTGGAAGTTCTCCTTCTATTTCTATTTTTTAAAACAGCTTCAGAAGAATGTTTTTAATTCTTCTTTAAATGTTTCGTAGAATTCCCCTGGGAAACCTTCCAGCCCTGGACTCTTGTTTGTTGGGAGATTTTTGATTTCCCCTTCAATTTCCTTGCTGGTTATGGGTCTGTTTAAGTTTCTATTTCTTCCTGTTTCAGTTTTGGTAGTTTATATGTCTCTGGGAATGTATCCATTTCTTCCAGATTGCCTAATTTGTTGGCATATGGTTATGCATAATATGTTCTTTTAATTGTTTTTATTTCTTCAGTGTTGGTTGTGATCTCTCCTCTTTCATTCATGTTTTTATTTATTTGGGTCCTTTCCCTTTTCTTTTTGATAAGTTTGGTCAAGGGTTTATCAATCTTTTTTTTTTAAAGATTTTATTTACTTGACAGAGAGACAGCCAGCGAGAGAGGGAATAGAAGCAGGGGGAGTGGGAGAGGAAGAAGCAGGCTCCCAGCTGAGGAGCCTGATGCAGGGCGAGATCCCAGAATGTCGGGATCACGCCCTGAGCCGAAGGCAGACGCTTAATGACTACACCATCCAGGCCCCCCAGGGGTTTATCAATCTTATTAATTCTTTCAGAGAAACAGCTCCAGTTTTGTTGATCTGTTCTACTGTTCTTTTGATTTCTATTTCATTGATTTCTGCTCTAATCTTCATTATTTCTCTTCTGCTGAGTTTAGGCTTTATTTGCTGTTCCTTCTCCAGCTCCTTTAGGTGTAAGCTTAGGTTTTGCATTTGAAACTAATCTTGTTTCTTGAGAAAGGCTTGTAGTGTTATATACTTCCTTCTTAGGACCACCTTTGTTTCATCCCAAAGGGTTTGAACAGTTGTGTTTTCATTTTCATTTGTTTCCATGAATTTTTAAAATTCTTCTTTAATTTCCTTGTTGACCCATTCATTCTTTAGTAGGATGCTCTTTAGTGTCCACGTATTTGAATTCTTTCCAAATTTCCTCTTGTGATTGAGCTCCAGTTTCAAAGCACTGTGGTCCAAAAACATGCAGGGAATTATCCTAATCTTTTGGTACTGATTGAGACCTGATTTGTGACCCAGTATATGATCTATTTTGGAGAATGTTCCATATGCACTCGAGAAGAATGTGTATTCTCTCTTTTTTTTTTTTTTTTTTTTTTTTGGGGTGGAATGTTTTGAATATATCTGTGAAGGTCCATCTGGTCCAGTGTGTCATTCAAAGCCCTGTTTCTCTGTTGATCTTCTGCTTAGATGATCTGTCCATTGCAGCGAGTGGGGTGTTAATGTCCCCTACTATTATTGTATTATTATTGATGTGTTTCTTTAATTTTATTAGTTGGCTTATATAATTGGCTCCTTCCATGTTAGGGGTATAAATATTTACAATTGTTAGATCTTCTTGTTGTATAGAGTCTTTAATTATGATATAGTGTCCTTCTTCATCTCTTTTTACAGTCTTTGGGTTAAATCTAATTTGTCTGATATAAGGATTGCCACCCCAGCTTTCTTTTGATGTCCATTAGCATGATAAATGGTTTTTCACTCCCTCACTTTCATTTTGGAGGTGTCTTTATGTCTAAAATGAGTCTTTTGCAGACAACAAATCCACGGGTCTTGTTTTTTTATCCATTCAGATACCTTCTGTCTTTTGATTGGAGCATTTAGCCCATTTACAGTCAGAGTAGCTAGATATGAATTTAGTGTCACTGTATTACATGTAAAATGACTGTTTCTGTATATTGTTTCTGTTCCTTTCTGGTCTATGTTACTTTTGGGTTCTCTCTTTGTTTAAAAGATCCCTTTTAATATTTGTTGTAGGGCTGTTTTGGTGATCACAAATTCTTTTTGTTTCTGTTTGTCCTGGAAGCTTTTTATCACTCCTTCTGTTTTGAGTGACATCCTAGCTGGATAAAGTATTCTTGGCTGCATATTTTTCTCATTTAGAACCCTGAATATGTCATGCCAGTCATTTCTGGCCTATCAGACCTCTGTGGATAGGTCTTCTGGCAGTCTAATGTTTCTACTCTTGTAGGTTATAGACCTCTTGCCCAGAGCTGTTTTCAGGAGTTTTGCTTTGTCTCTGAAATTTGCAAGTTTCACTAAGATTTGTCCGGGTGTTGTCGATTTTTATTGATTTTGAGGGCGATTCTCTGTGCCTCCTGGATTTTGATGCCATTCCTTCCCCAGATTAGGGAAGTTCTCGGCTATAACTTGCTCCAATATACCTTCTGCCCCTCTCTCTTTCTGTCCTCTTCTTCTGGGATCCCTATTATTCTACTATTATTCTGCTTTATGGTATCACTTATCTCTTGAATTCTCCCCTTGTGCTCCAGTAGCTGTTTATCTCTTTTTCTCAGTTTCTTTATTCTGCATCATTTAGTGTTCATCACTAATTATCTCTTCTGCCTCATTTGTCCTAGTAGTTAGAGCCTCCATTTTTTATTGCATCTCATTGATAGCCTTTTTGATTTTGATTTGGTTGGATTTTAGTTATTTTATTTCTCCAGAAAGGGATTCTCTAATCTCCTCTATCCTTTTTTCAAGCCCAGCTAGTATCTTTATAATTGTTACTCTGAACTTTAGTTCTGACATCTTACTTATGTCCATGCTGATTAGGTTCCTGACAGTCAGTACTGCCTTTTGTTCTCTTTTTAGAGATGAGTTTTTCTGCCTTGTCATTCTGTCCAGAGAATAGATGAACTCGGAGAACAAAACACCAAAATGGTAACAATGACCAAAAAGAAATATACACTAAACAAATCAGAGGAGACCTGAAACTTAAAAAAGAAAAAAATTTTAAAAAGAAAAGAAAAGGAGAGAAAATAATCATACAGGTGAACAGAATAGATCAATACACTGGATCCTGTGTGTATTTTGGTCTGTTAGAAAACTAGATCCCAAAATTGTAAGGAAAGAAAAACTTATATATGTACAAAAATAAAATCAAATACAATGAAAGGATAGAATGTAACTGTAAAATTAAAATTAAAAGACAAGAAAAAACAAAAGAGAAAAAAACAACAGCAAAAAGGAAGGGATATAAACAGACCGGTGAACAGAACAGAGCAATACACTATATCCTGAGTGTATTTTGGACAGTTTGTCCGAAGAAACTACATCTCAAAATTGTAAAGAAAGAAAATATATATATATATATACAAAAATAAAATTAAATGCATTGAAAAGATGGAATGTAACTGTAAAGATGAAAATTAAAAAAAAAAAACTTTAACAGAAGAAAAAAATAAAAGGAAGAAGAAAGAAAAAAAGAAAAAGAGAATATGATCAGACAGATGAATAGAACAGAGCCTTACACTAGATTTTGGGTGTATTTTGGTCTTTTAGAAGAAATTGCATCCCAAAATTGTAAAGAGAGGAAAATATATATTTACAAAAATAAAATTATATACAATGAAGGGATAGAATGTAATGGTAAATGAAAATTAAAAAATACTTTAAAAGAGTTGATAAAATAGGGGCACCTGGGTGGCACAGCATCTGCCTTCAGCTCAGGGCATGATCCCGGCGTTAAGGGATCGAGCCCCACATCAGGCTCCTCCTCTATGAGCCTGCTTCTTCCTCTCCCAC
>NW_023195394.1:0-879 GCF_002007445.2 Ailuropoda melanoleuca
TGACTGACCCCTCTAACAGTGGCCAGACACCAGTCATCAATAAAATGCAAGTTCTCTAACTTGAGGGAATTCTTAGCAATTACAAACACACAAATGCCATATTATGCAGAATGTACTTAAATCTTTTTGGGGGTTATCGTATTTAAATAATAACATTTAAATAACCTATTGAGCACTAAGAACTAAGAATCTGTCTGCGCATCTCTAGGGGTTCAAGGACCACAGCTGAGAGACCATTGCTCTAAAGCAACTTTGCTGGTAGGATTCACTGTCTGGTCTTCCTTTATCTTCACTTCCTTCCTGGCTATTTCCAGTCTCCAGTTTCTGTTTCCTTTCTGCTTCCCCACTGCTCACTCTTCATACAACACCCTGACTTTTCTCCTCACTCTTCTTCACTTCTGTCGTTCCCACTGGAGCAGTTTCTCAGCCTAATCTGGCCCTCTTCCTCCTGAGTGGACATTCTCTTGGCAATTACCCAAGAGGCTTCACAACAGCAAGTGTTTTCCTCAACTCCTGAGAAATGTTGGCACAAAGACATCAAGAGATTTGCCTGAACTCACTCCTAGGCCAGGGGCCAAGGCCACC
The DNA here is from genome assembly GCF_002007445.2 of Ailuropoda melanoleuca. NCBI lineage: Eukaryota > Metazoa > Chordata > Mammalia > Carnivora > Ursidae > Ailuropoda > Ailuropoda melanoleuca. Next base: position 586 of record NW_023195394.1, read on the forward strand.
CCTCTCACCTCCTTTTCCATATTCACTCCCATAGACTCTGCTGAGTCCCCGGAGTCCTTACTACACACTGGGGTGAGCACCAGTCTCTGAGAAGACATAGTGACAATATGGCGCGGCTGGGGGTGTCACAGTACTTTTTTTGGTTGTTGTCGATTGAGATCAGTGGCATTTAAACATTTTTTTGACAATTGTGATAAGATAGCTGTAACATAAAATTCATCATTTTACCCATTTTTAAGCGTATAGCTCGATAGTATTAAGAATGCTCACATTGTTGTGTAACCACTCTCCAGA
>NW_023195395.1:0-1246 GCF_002007445.2 Ailuropoda melanoleuca
TGTGCTTTTCTTGGAAGGGGAACGGGGATGGCAGCCCTCATCTGACCAGGCCCCCCGGGGCCCTGCCGAGGTCTGGGGCACCGCTCGGGGCTGGGCCCACCTCCCGGGGCTGCCCGGGGGTCTGGCTAGGCAGGTCCAGACAGCAGGCTCTCCCCCGCCTCCGCCTCCCGGACCCGGTCCTCACCTAAGCCTGGCGGCGGCGGCGTCAGTGGGCCGGGGAGGCCTCCTCCAGGCCCAGCAGCTCCCTCACCAGTCTCTCGCCGAATTGCGCCCGGCTGTACCTCTTTACGTGGTAGGCGTCGGACAGCTTGTAGAGGATGTAGGCGTTGTTGATGGCGATGCTGATGGCGAACCAGAACACCTGCTGCCAGGTCTTGTTTGGTTTATGAGAAATGAAATACCTACGAGGACAGAGGAATAAGAGAGGCTGACCCAGGGGTTCACGGGTGCCCGGGTCAGGGGAGATGGTCCCAAAGGGCCTCCTCGTGGTCGGTGCCGCTATCGAGGAGCCGTGGGGCTGGGAAGCAGGCTGGGGGCCGGCCCCCGCTGGGGCTCTGTCACGGTGAACTGGACCCAAGCCTAGGAAGACGAAAACCACTGCTATCAGAGGCCTGGGCAGGAGGGGGGTCGCTGGAGATGCTGGAACGGGGAGCCAGGCCTTCCAAGGTGAGGCTCGGAAGCCCCAAGGGAACAGGGCCCGAGGGGCGGCCCTCTAGGCCATGAGCCCTCCTCAGATGCTGTGTCCCGGGCACACTGAACTGCTTCCACGTCCCAAGGGCAAGTTCACCCTCAGCTGCAGGCATCTGCAATGTGTCCCCGTCTCCGGAGTGCACGTCTCTTTGCCACCCCCGCCTTCCCGTCAGATCCAGGATGGCTGTCACCTCAGGGAGGCCCTTCCAGGGCCAAGCTCACTTAGGACTCATCCCTGCACTGTGTCCTCCATCGCACCCTTGTCTCTGCACCTGACTAAGGGGTGTCTGAGGGTCGGTATCCTCACCACCACCAGCCCAGAGGGGTCCCTAAGGTGTCTATTAAATCAGTGCGCGTGTCTTTGTAGTAACCGCATGGAGCCGGGCAATAAACATTTGCTCAAGGACTCCCTAAAGAGTGGGGCTCCCCTCCAAACCAAGGCTGAGTTTTCCAGGGAGAACTGGGTCCTCGGTTTTCTCTCTTTGCATGAAGAAGCCCAGCAGATTCCCCTTGAAGTGGGCTGAGTAACACCTACCTGTCTTTGGGATTACTCCAA
>NW_023195397.1:0-1214 GCF_002007445.2 Ailuropoda melanoleuca
AGGGAACACAAGCAGGGGAAGTGGGAGAGGAAGAAGCAGGCTCATAGCGGAGGAGCCTGATGTGGGGCTCGTTGCCAGAACGCTGGGATCACGCCCTGAGCCGAAGGCAGACGCTTAACCACTGTGCCACCCAGGCGCCCCACTAATTTGTTTTTCTTAATCACCCACCAAGGGATTTATAACCCAGAGCTTGAAAATCAATTTTTTAGTACAAGATCATTGTTTTATATTTCTTCTTTAATTAAATAATTTTCTTTAAACACATTAAAATATCAATAGATGATGCATAAATTATTGTGATAAGTTATAAAAATTAGGCAATCCAAACAGTTTAAGAGTAAGATACACCTAAGGCCCTAAGACTTTTGGGTTTTCCCTAGCCCTATTACATTTCAGGTGAGATCACTTTTTAGAAGTTTACTCTAATCATTCTACTGCTTCTTTCTCTCTGTGCCTTTGATTCTCTCTCTCTTTCTTCTCTCTCCCCCTCTATATATATACACACGTATATATGTACATTTATTTATATTTGCACATAAGTGCATACATATATATTAATCATTTAATTTCTAATATAAAAGTGACATGTTATATTTTAAAAAATTATTTTGATGAAATATGCTGCATTTTGATTTATGAGTTTAAATTTCTCAGTAAGGGATTTATTAATATACCTTTAGAACATCGTTGTTAAATTTTGTTCCAAGATACTTACCTTTCTGTTGTTGTAGTAAGTTGTGTTTTAAAAATCACAGTTTCTATTTTTGGCTCTGTATATAAATGAATTGATATTTGTGTTATGATATTGAACCCAACACATTAGCTAAATTCTCTTGTAATTTCTAGAAATTTTCTGTCGATGGTCTTGTGGTTTCTATTTTGAAAATAAAATCCATAAGGGATAAGGAAAGTTTGGTTTCACCTTTTCTAACTTATATTTTTTCTCCCTCCCTAACCTACCTTTCTCCCTTCCTCTTTCTGGAGCAAAAGACTTAACTGCTAAGATTTTATCTTTTATACACTCTGTATTTTAGAACTAATACATTTCTCTGGTCCTGCTTGGTCTTATATAGAATGAAATAAAATTATCTGGCTTATTACCTAGACTGACTGTTTTTTATGGGGAACAAGTGAGTACAGCTAGATAGGTGGATAAATAGATGATAGATACTGTGAATTTCATAAAGTACTAAATAAAAGTAAACTATAATTGA
>NW_023195398.1:0-1957 GCF_002007445.2 Ailuropoda melanoleuca
GACTTAGTGGTCCAGGCCATGAAAATACTTCATGTGTGGGGTGTAAAACTGTTGAAAGGGAATCTCTGCTTCGTGTCCAGGGAGTGGCTCATCCAGGGCTGGAAATAATTTCATACTGGAAGTCTTTGCAAATGACTTTGTTTTCCACATTTGAGAAGTTAAGAATTGAATGGTGTCCCGTGTCTTAAAAGAATGGAAGGCAGGCATGACATTCGAAGATAATGTACCATTTAATTAGCTGGCGTCAGCACATTCTTAAAGGGATTGTTGACCTGAGAAGTAATGCTCAAGCTGACATTGGATTCCTAAGATCGGGATAATCATAATAGTATTTTTTAGTTTGTGTAGCACTTGCATTTTGCCAAGAATTTCCGTACACATTACCGTGAATTCACAGGATGGACACACATGGACACACATACATAATTGAGGCAAAACTCTACCTGATTAAAAATAAATTTTAAAAAATTATGTACGATGAAGTAAATTTAGCCGGCCTGCCTCTGGGTGTTATGTTTGATTCCGAGGATTCCCTTCGTTCAATAGTTTCTTCTGTCTGTGTGGACATCGGTAGGTGCACTGTTTTCCTGACAATGGGTGGACAGCATATCTACTTTATGCAGGAAAGCAAAGGGCATAGCAGGGCAAGCAAGTTGTTTGCCTTTGGGACCAGAGGGCAATAATATTTTGAAAACTAGAAAAGGTGAGGGAATGGTGCCAAGGGCGATGGCCTGTGCCTGCTGGGTCAGACCCCTACTGAGGAGGCTCCCAAGGCCTTTTTTTGCTTCTCACCTTTGTTTTTTGCAGCCTGGATATTGGGAAAGATTACAAGAATACACCATCACAGTGTTTTCTCCATAATTCAATTCTAAACTTCAGTTACTTTGCACGAAAAGAAAAAACAAACCTTGGAAACCAAGCTGTTTTTTTACTGAACTCCAGCATTCAGCACATCTACCATGAGCATCTCACGTATCCCATTTTTATTGGATATTCTCTGTCCTCCGCCCATAACAAAATATTTTTCTACCACCAAAGAGAAGGACTTTAAAATAGCACTTAATGAATAAAAATTCCTAAGTGTTCCAACCAAGATAGATTTTTTTTTTTTTAATCTCAAGTCGAGATACTTGAAAGAAACCAGGAGCACAAAATTTCCAGTGGTCCAACAAAGGATTCATATGTAATTCTTCTGTAAAACCGAAACACTCTCATGCCAAGAGAGTGCAAGAGAGGTCTTCTCCTAAGAAGAATCTCAAATTCTGGGGCCAAAACTCTTCAGGGCCCGTAATCCATCTCGTCTTTCAACAGTGGACCTTTATGCTGATTGTTCTGATACAGAGAAGGAATGAGTTGATGTGGCAATTGCATCCAAACAGCTCTAGTATTTGAAGACTCAACAGAGAAATGGCGTCAAGAAACATGGCCTGAGTGTTTCTGGAGCTAGATGGCAGGAAAGGGCACCTACACAGCTAAATGTAAGCTCCTTTCGTCATGCCAAACTGTACAGCATAGAGGTAAGGACATGGGATTTGGAATCAAAGATCTAACAGTCTCTCAGTGTGTGAATTTGGTCAGACTTATTGCCATCAGATCCTTTGCCTAATGGCCTCCACTGTTCCCGCCCAACACAATCCACTACTGCTCAGCAGCCACGGCGGATTTTCAAGTATACGGAGAATAGCATTTTTTCCTTTTAGATATAGCTCACAAAACAAAATTCACCATTTAGAAATGTGCAGTTCAGTGGTTTCAATTATATTCACTGTGCTGTGTGACCATCACCACCACCTCAGTCCAGAACCTCTCCATCCCCCTGAAAAGAAATGCCCTACCTATCAGCAGTTGTTGTATTTTCCCCTCCCCGCACCCTCCCTCCACCACTAATCCACTTTCTGTCTCCATAGATTTGCCCATTCTGGAGATTTCATGAAGAAGGAGTCATATAGTATGTGGT
>NW_023195399.1:0-212 GCF_002007445.2 Ailuropoda melanoleuca
AAATTATGAATGAAAAAGGAGAGGTCACAACCAACACCAATGAAATTGGAAGGATCATTAGAAACTTTTATTAACACCTTTATGCCAATAAATTAAGCAATCTGGAAGAGATGTAGGACTTCCTGGAAACCTATAAACTACCAAGACTAAAACAGGAAGAAATTGATTTTTTAAACAGGCCAATTAATTATGAAGAGATTGAATCAGTGATA
>NW_023195399.1:233-333 GCF_002007445.2 Ailuropoda melanoleuca
GGGGGGAATTCTACCAAACATTCAAAGAAGAAATAATACCTATTCTCCTAGAGCTATTTCAAAAAATAGAAACAGAAGGAAAGCTACCAAATTCATCCTA
>NW_023195399.1:383-645 GCF_002007445.2 Ailuropoda melanoleuca
AACCAGGCAAAGACCCCATCAAAAAGGAGAATTACAGACCGATTTCCCAAATGAATATGACCGCCAAAATCCTCAACAAGATCCTGGCTAATAGAATCCAACAGTACATTAAAAGGATTATGCATCATGACCAAGTGGGATCCATCCCTGGGATGCAAGGGTGGTTCAACGTTTGCAAATCTATCAGCGTCTTAGATTTTATCCTGAAGGAAAAATTCAAAAATCATATGATTCTCTCAATAGATGCAGAAAAAGCATTTGA
>NW_023195399.1:922-999 GCF_002007445.2 Ailuropoda melanoleuca
TCAAAATGTCTCTCTTCACAGATGACATGATACTCCATATGGAAAACCCAAAAGAATCCACTCCCAAACTATTAGAA
>NW_023195400.1:0-1653 GCF_002007445.2 Ailuropoda melanoleuca
GCTCCTGACTTAGAAACGTCCTCGTCATGTCGCCAGCCGGAGGAGGAGAGCGCCGCCTTGCAGGCCGAGGCTGGGCCCCAGCAGGCCCCCTCAGAGGAGCTGGAGGAGGGCGCCTCGCTGCAGCAGACGGTGGTCGGGGGGAGCCCTGCATCCCCAGAGCAGGCGCTGTGCGTTGTGGCTCCGGCTGCCCCTGGGCCGCAGGACCAGCCCGCAGCGTCCCCGTCCCTCAGGGCCCTGGAGCAGGTACGTGACCCGTCTGGGTGGGCGCGGGGAACGGCAGCTTCTAGCCTATTGAGCACCTGCTGTGTGCAGACGCCGTGTTCGGTGCGGACGGGCGTGCCTTTGCACAAGTCCTGTACGTGTGTCCCAGGGCGGCTTCCACAGCGGGCTGTGTGCTGTCTCCGTGTCCTGGAGGCTGCAGGTCCAGGGACAAGGTGTCGGCTGGGCTTCTGCTGAGGCTGTGAGGGCCATCGCGGCCACGCCTCTCCCTCGGCTGCTCCTGGCGTCTGGCCGTCTTCGGGGCTCCGTGGTGTGTGGAAGCATCACCCCGGCCTCCGTGTCCGTCCTCACGGGACGTCTCTCTGTGTGGGAGTCCAGGTCCTGATTTCCCCTTTTCCTGAGGACGCCAGTCCCGATGGAGTGAGGCTGACCCTCATGACCTCGTCCTAACTCTTTGTCCACCAAGGCCCTGTTTCCAGCTGTAGTCACGTGCAGAGGTGGGGACTTCAGTGTCCGGGGTTACAATTCTGCACATAGGAGCCCCAGCGCACCTGCTGTCCAAACGGTCTGTGACACCGAGGTGGGCACAGAGGCCCAGAGAGCATCCTTGTCCAGGTCCCGTGGCTGCAATGCAGTGGGACCGAGGAGGCCGGACACCACAGCCTCCCAAGTGTGTGGCGGTCTGACATCGGCGTGTCCGACCTCGGCCAGCACCTCCGTGTGCCAGCCGTGGCCTCTGCGTAGCAGGGGCGTCGGGGGAATAGCGGGCGCACGCACCGCCCTGGATGGGCCGTGCGGGTCGGGCTCATTCTGGGGGGAGCCACGGTCCCCATCCTCTGTGGTGGGACAGCAGGGGCTGTCGTGCGTGTGACCCCTGAATAGGGTTTGACGAGAGCCGACTCCTGCTGCATGGTCTGGGGAGTAGGTCTCTTCGGGACAAGGGGAGAGCGTGTGCGTCAGAGGGACAGAGTCAGGGTTTGGGGAATGACAAGGCCCCGTGTCTGAATCCTAAAGGCAGTGCACGGGGGAGGATTTGAGGGACAGGGTCCCATGGAAGAGATGGGGGCTCCTGTGGTACACGTCGTGGCCCCCGTGGTCCCCTGGTGTGGGCGTGGAGGTTGCAAACTCTCCTTTGGAGACTGGGTTCCTGAACCGAGTGCCCGTAGGCATCACTGCACGGAGAGCCCCCGACTTTCTTTAGCTTCCTTGCCGCCTAGGAGTCGAGTCCGTACAGAAGTTAAGACCCTTGCCATCTCAGCGGGAGGCCCGCAGTGTCCCTGTCGGCCTGTGCCACGAGAGCACCTCCGTTCTTACAGCCGCACAGCCCCTGCCCAGCATGGGGAGGCACGTGCGGGTGCGGACGCGAGGCCGAGCTTGGGTCTGGAGGCTTGGGCCTTGTGCTCGCAGCATGCGGCCTGACGCTGACAGGGAACC
>NW_023195401.1:0-935 GCF_002007445.2 Ailuropoda melanoleuca
CCCTGCCACCAGGCACACAGGGCTGGTGAGAATCGGGCTGTCCGCTGAGCTCCAGTCCATCCAGCAATCAGAGCCCTCTTTCCTCTTGAAAGGCTCATAGCCCCCAAACCTCCCCCAATTAATTCTGCAAAGAAAATACTGCTTGATGTTCCTACAAAGTTTGCCTGTTTGTCTCCCCCTTTACACTGTGACAGGACACAGAAGGAAACCTGGGACTGGGCAGGAACTCTGCCTCTAAATGTAATGTTTCCCTTGCATGGTGGCCGAAGCCACAGGCTGTCCTCTTAGCAGTGTCCTCTGTCAATCCCTCTACAAAAGTCCTGGCGCCAAGGAAAGCCTCAGAGGCAGGACAACTGGTGGACCCCGTGCACGGGTACAGTGGGTCAGAGCATCGGGATCCAGGGGGCAACTCGGGGAACAAAGACAAGAGGGTCCAGTGAGCAAGCTCTGCCATCTGAATACGGAGAGAGCAAAGGGAGAGAAGGTTCAGAGTGTAAAACAGCCAACTGTTTCTAAGACAGACCTGAACCAGGAAATAGGACAGGACAGATGTGTCCTTCAGCAGAAGGAAAGCTTGGGTGACACAGCGAAGGTGGAAGAAGGAGAGGTGAGAGGGGTCGCCTGCCTTATGGGGTCACACAGAGCAAGGACACACCGATCCGTTTCCTCAGGCTCAGGTATGTAAGCACACAGTGCAGAGACTATCTCAACAGTAGGACCCAGGTTAGCGAGCAGACAGCCCAGGACGGGAGAGTTTTAGGTATTTGGGACACAGTCTCACCTCTGCGGCCATAACGCTACACAACCGAGAACTTGATCCCTTACGTCTCTGGGCCTCAGTTTCCTAACTTGTAAGTGAGGCAGGTGGGCGAGCTACGGCTCGTAGGTTCCGAGTATTCACTCTGAGTCAGGGACCTAATTGTGAACGTTTGGTG
>NW_023195402.1:0-3614 GCF_002007445.2 Ailuropoda melanoleuca
CTGACTATATATTCTCCTTCTCCTGTCTCGGAGGAGTGTGCAATGGGCTGCGGGGAATTTCTCAGTTAATTTTCTGCCAGTTAACCACTCAGCCTGCTCCCTGCGGTTGTAGCTGGCTACAGACTGCTCCTGCTGTGTGCGTGTAAAGAGGTTATCTGCTGCTAGCACACTCTAGTGGGTGGAATTAACTGCGAGGATAATGGGAAATAGAGCCCAGAGGCTGTGATAGGCTAATAAAAACAGCTGTGCAGGGTCTGCCCCCAGGCGGGCTCTCTGCAAGGAGTCTGGCTACATCTGGGAGACTCTGCTGTAGCTACCCCAGCCTAGCCCAGGGGAGAGAGCTCCAAGGCCCAGACACCCAGGATGGGCAATTCCACAGGCCTCCTGATGGCAGCCCAGGGTCCTTTCCCCGCATCTTCTCTGGAATCCTACTTTGTGCCAGACCTTGGAATATGATAATGGGAAGACAAAGTGATCCCTGTCCTCAAGAATGCAGACCAGAGTGGATGCCCAGCCTAAGTGATCAGGAGATCAGATTTTCTGGCTGCCTATTTCCCCAGTTACTTGACCCCAGCATGTCCCAGAGAGAGACAGTTGGGGTAATCAACCTCAGGAGAACTACCATACCTGAGTCTTCAACAAGGACTTGGCCAAGTGCTCTCATCCCTGGCTTGGCCATCCGTGGCCATGGACCCCTATCATGGAGGCTCCGTGTTCTCCAAGGTAAAAAGAGCTAGCAAAATGGTGCCTGCATTGGAGGATTGTCTCGAGAATTAAATTACTATATGACAAGACTTGAGCACAAACCTTGGCACATAGTAAAATGTTCAGGAAATGTTAGTTGTTACTATCTTTTATATATTGGGGGAGCCATTTAGAATTTCATTTGAGAAGTAAGCATGGTATTAAAGGAGAACAGTTTGGAAACCAGCAGTTTGTGGGGAATTCAGTAAAAGTTAAAGGGCACCTATCCCTGAGTAGGCGGAACCGTCCCTGGCGTTCTCCAAGCAAAAGCAGAGACAGCCATGGGTATGCTGCCTCTGGACCTGGAGACGACCTGAGGCAAGGGTCTGGCCTTCACTTTTCCATGGGTTTTGCACTCCTGGGCTCTTGCTGTGCAGGTTTTTATCTCCCTGTGGTTCTTGGAGAATTCAGGGAGAACTAGGGGGGCCCTGGGCGTTGGATTGAGTTCAAGACTCCTGTGGTCGCTGTCCAGCAGGCCTCAGGCATGTGTGTGATGTGCACAGGCTACTCAGCCCAAGAGGGGCCCGCATCCAGCCCAGCTCTTTCTGCTGGTTCCGCTGTTAATATGACACCCACCCGTCTCTATGCCCACCAGCAGCCAGCAGGTGCCTCTCCGCTGATACGAAGGGGGACAGGGCATCTGTTGCCTGTTAACAATTCTCTGCTTTCTGGGAACACATCATCAAATACTGAGGGATTAGCTGAAGGTCGACAGTGGGCGCAGGCCTGGCTCCCAGGGGACAAGGGAAGGAGCAGACGCATTGTCGGCCTCTGAGAGCTCATAGTTTAGCTGAGGAAGGAGGCAGCCCCTCAGACCGCATCAGGGTTGAGCGGGACTGTGGTGGGGGCATTAGGAGGAGCAGAAGGATAACCCTGCACTTACTTGGCCCTTCCCTCAAGACACCCAGGAGGGGCTCCCCATTCTCTGGACCGAGTTTGGAGGTGCAATGCCTCCTTTGCTTCCGGTGCGGCCCAGTCCCTTCAGAGTGACACAACCGTCCTAGAAGAGCTCTGTGGCTATCTTCAGCCAGGTAAGGGCCGAGTCCTACTGGTCTGGAAACATTTTTTTTTTCCTCCCTCTCTGCAATGACTTTGCATATTTTTGTTTTGGACTATCATTTGTTGATTTCACATTATTACTCCCAGGGGACAGTCCTTGAGCCTGACTTCCAGATTCTTAGGGACACTCCTTATTTTTGTAGTCACAGACCACCTAATAGCTACTCTCTTGCAGGGGGTCTCAAGCTCAGATGCGTGTGAGGGCCAGGCAGGCAACATGTGCGAGTGAGTGGAGCCACGTGTGAGTGGTGGCCGTGGGCAATGGGGAGACATTAGGGAGCGGCAGAGTCTGTGGCGAACTGGAAATTGCATGCTTTGTCTGAAGGGGTCGCCCTGCTTAGCTCTGGCTGATGGTTGCAGAGGAGAAAGGTGGGTCAGTGTGGCTAGATCTCCCAATTCAAGAACATTCAGAAATGTGGAGTTTCACATGAAATCTTTTGATTTGTAAACGTTGGCTCAGATATTTTAAAAATATGGAACCATCCAGGGGCGCCTGGGCGGCTCAGTCGGTTAAACGTCTGCTTTGGCTCAGGTTATGATCCCAGGGTTCTGGGTTCGATCCCTGGGCTGGGCTCCCTGCCCAGCGGGGAGTCTGTTTCTCCATCTGCCCCTCCTGCTGCTCTCACTCTCTCTCAAATAAATAAATAAAATCTTAAAAAAAAATACTGAACGGGCCAAATAAAAGGCCTGTGGTCCAGGTGTGGCCCAGATGGACCATTCCTTGCAGAATGCATTCATCAGCTAAGGGGGCAGAGGGCAGAGGCCGAAGGCCCAGTTGGTAGCTGCTGCCGGCGTTCCAAGGGACAGGGTCCCTGTGAGCCGGGTGGTGAGGGTGGCATCTGGGAGGTGGGCCTGAGCTGTCCCTGAGGATGAGGAGGGGAGAGCGAGGGGGTGCTGTGCCTTCCCAGCTCTGGTGCAGCTGCGAGCCAGGCCGTGTGGACCATGCAACAGGCTTCTTGTTCGTCAGGCTCGCAGAGATGGTATGGTGTTGCTGCTTCTCCAGCTGGACTCTAGTTCAGGAAGCTGTTGCCAGGAGGGAGTGAGCTGACTGCGGACCTTGGCTACCCCGTGAGAGACACTGGAGAGGGAGTGTCACTTGAGAAGCCAGGTGTGGGCTGCCGGGGCCACCACACTTGGAGGAGCTTCCTGGCCTTGACCCGAGGTGCTCTCACAGGTGCATCTCTGGGTTTGGAGCAGGACACTGTTGCTCTCCCTTCCCGGCATGCTCTGAGCTCTGAGTTAGTTTTCATCCTGTGTCCATCCACCCAGAAGTTTTGGAAGGAGGGGCAATGGGTCCCTGGGAGTCCATGCAGGGTTGGCAGAGCTGAGGGCAACCCAGGAACTGGAGTACAGGGGAGGGCCACATGGAGGCCCGAGTGAAGCACAGGCAGTTCAGAGTGGGGAGACATTAGGGAGCGGTGAGGTCTGTGGAGAACTGGAGTTCAGAAGGAGCAGGACCAATGGTAGCCACATTGGCCAAGGAGGGCTTCATAGAGGAGGTGTGTCTGGAGCCAGGCCCTGGGAGAGAAGATACAGTTTGGTGAGACAGAGATGGGAGAGATTGCAGAAGATAGAGTGGGGCGTAGCTGGGGGGCAGTTGTGATGTCAAATGATAATCACAACCAGTAATTGAGTGCCTGCCGCATATCTGACTATGTTGAATAATTTCTCATGCGTTCTCATCTAATCCTCACACACTTTATGAGATGACACTTTCATCCTCAATATCCTCTAAAGACAAGGAAGCAGGCTGCCCAAGGCCCAGGGCTAGGATGTGGTTTAGCCAGCATTGAAACCTATAACCCTTATGT
>NW_023195403.1:0-2666 GCF_002007445.2 Ailuropoda melanoleuca
CCACCCCCCCCAACCACCAGCTTTTTCTTCTGTTTTTCATTTATGATCACAAACAAAACGTGACTACATGGTAAAGAATTTGACAAGGGCAATTTTAATAATTTTTAGAAGGGTACAATTAAATTTGGGTGCCAGATGAGGTATATATAATAAAAGACAGCACACAGGAATTTTTAAGAACATTTTAAAATACAAAAATCCAGATGGGCATATAGATCTATCATTCAAACAAATTCATACTCAGAACAGAAAATGAAGAGTTATTGGATTCTTGTGGGTTATTCAAACACACTTAAATCCAAATCTTTCCAGGTATCCTCCCAAAACCACGGAAATCCATTCTACGACCCACGCATAGAAAAACTGGGAGGTAGAGACTATTAAAAAAACTTCGCATTACATATAAGCAGGCAGATAAACACCTCAATCCAGAAAAGCCATCTCTAGAACCCACCCACAGCAGATCAAAAAAAAATCAGTAAAGATTGTGGGGAAAAGAGGAGAGGAACATGAGGGATCTATTAAACATAGATAAGGCCACATTTAAAAAGAAAAAATCCCACCCTGAGTGGGTCACTAAGAACAAGACTGAGACCTGGTAAATCAGAACACTTGATATTGTTGTCTAAAAGGAAGGAAATAAAAGGGACTTCGGCAAGAGGCAGTAGACCGGAGAAAAACAGAGGACTTGGAAGCAGATACCTCTGCTCAGCTATTCTGTGACAAATAAAAAGAAGAAAACAAAATGAGAAAAGTACATATCCTGAAAAACCAAACAAATAAAAAAATCCCAACATAGGCACATAACATCATTCTCTTCCTATCCTATAAAAAAAGTGTCACCTAGGAAAGAATATATAATTCACTAAGTTAACAGAAGAGGGTATTCTGGAAGCAAGGATCACAGTACACCAAACGAAGCAAGCCGTCCTCCCTGGTTTGCACACAATCTTGTTGCTAACCTAGGAAAATAAGACTTTATGAAATAAACAGATCATGGCTGATGATATTCATACAAAATTATCATAGAAAAAACACAGAAAATGGAAACGAAACATTTTAACTGATAATACTATACTCCCAATACTAACTCAAAAAGAAAATTAAATTTTTTTATCTTAAAATATTTTCTTTTTTTAAAAAAATATTTATTTATTTATTTGAGAGAGAGAGAGCAGGGGGAGGGGGAGAGGAAGAGAGAGAAAATCCTTAAGCCAGTTCCCCACTGAGCACGCAACCCATTGAGGGGCTCCATCCCAGGACCCCAAGATCATGACCTGAACCGAAATTGAGAATCTGATGCTTAACTGANGTTCCCCACTGAGCACGGAACCCATTGAGGGGCTCCATCCCAGGACCCCAAGATCATGACCTGAACCGAAATTGAGAATCTGATGCTTAACTGAGTCACCCAGGCACCCCAAAAGAAAATTAAATTTCAAACATGAAAAACACTCAAATCACATATTCAAAGAATCAGAAAAGACATGAACTAAAAAAAAAAAAAAAGGTAAATGGTAAATAAATGTTGATTAAACACGGGGAGAAAAGAACAGTAGCAAAAGATAAAAATTTTTAAAAATTTTATCCTGAATTACAACGTCAGGGGAAAATAGGTCTGATTGCAGAATATGAGCAGTGGTTTTAAGGAAAGGTGTGAAGACAGACGAGATAGTGTCAATAAAATACAGGAAGAGTGTGTTTGGTACAGAAGATAGGCAACGAAGACACAACCCTCATATGGTTGGAAACCTGGAGAAGAAAAGCATAGAGATGGAATATAACAAATATTTACAAGTATAATTTGAGAAAATCTCCAGAAATAAGTGAAAGTATGAATCTTAACATTTAAATGTTTAGTCATTTTTGGAAAATTGACCCAAAATAGTCTACTAGAGGTTAAATATAGATAAAATAACTAGGATTATCAGGCAAAAAACCCAAGTCACTCAACAAATACAATAAAAAGGGCATTGACACAAGGTTTCTCAACAACAATAAGCAAATCAAAACCACGATGAAGCAAAATTAAAAAACAAAACCTCANATCAAAACCACGATGAAGCAAAATTAAAAAACAAAACCTCAAGAAAATAATTAAACTAGGATTTTACATCCAGTCTGTTCTTTCTGTGTCAAAGCCATAGAAAACCAGTTTTTAGTATGGAGAACTCAAAGCTACAATCATGAACCTACCCAGATACAACCACTAGGGGACAAGCTCCATTCAACTAGAAGGTGACTAGAGAAACTTTGGCAAAGGACTTCTGGTGATGATTAGATATGGTTAATTGTAAACAGAGGAATAAAAGAAAGGTGAGAGACATGTTATTTACTCCTCACAAAGTAAAAATATTATGACTAAAATATGAGAAGAGAGGAGGGAAGTAAAAAAATCTGTTTAGCTGTTACACAGGTATGAGGTGGGAATCAAAGATTATCATAAAGCCAATAATCCGAATAGTAGAGGTAAACCACACAGAGAATCATAGAAATAGAAGATAAAATAATATGACTGAGTTGAGACCACATTCGTCAGTCATATGAATAAACGTTAATGGCTAAACTTATCCATAATTTTATTTTTTCAAATGACTCACGAAGCAAGTCACAATTGCACACGGTACAGACGTCCTTGATTCTATTGCACTTGGCTTTCTGTTCTC
>NW_023195404.1:0-9620 GCF_002007445.2 Ailuropoda melanoleuca
TGCACTCTTAGCACGCATCCCTGATTGTCCCTTCTCCTCAATCCCTTGCAACCATTAACCTATATTCTGTGTCTATGGATTTCCTTCTTTTGCATATTGTGTAAAAGGGGACTCATACAATATGTGATCTGTTGAGTCTGGCTTCTTCCAACATGCTGCAGTGTCTTCAGCGTTCATTCATGTTTGAGAAAAGTTGTTCGTTTTGTGGCTGCATAATAGTCCATCGTATGGATAGACCACCTTGTGTTTATTCATCAGTTGATGGACAGTCATGTCATTTCTGCCGTTGGACTATTGCGTCTACTGTTGCTGTGAACGTTTGTGTAGACATATGTTTTAATTTCTTCTGGGCATTCACTTTGCTTTTTCACTTAACATCCCTTCCTGAAGGAGACCATTTTGATAGATTCAGGGTAGCCTCTGACTTCTTGACAACTGCATGGTCATCTGTGACATTCTTGTTTTGTTCACCAGCACTCTCACAATGGGTATTCTAGTTGTTTCCAGTCTTTTCTATTATGAATAATGCTATGTGAACACTCTTATACACCCATTATTTCATACCTATAAGACTATAAGGGTAATCTCAATTTCTGGAATTGCTGGGTCAAAGGATATGTACATTTTGGAGGAAGATCTTGCCAGATTGCCTTCCTGGAAGTTGACTGAACTGCAGTGCCATCTCTTATGAAGACACTGAGGAAGCATTTCTTTCTGGATCTAGTATAAAAATGGTTGCACCTTTCCTCAGTGATTGGCTTGTTTTCATCTTATGGAGCATTGACTCCTAACTCATCAAGTTTGTACTATGTTGCCACCATTATTAAGTATATGGAATGGTGTTCCAGATTTTTGTGTTAGTCTTTCATTTTTGCATATCTCATGGTATTGCAAAAGCATTTACTTTGGATCTTAAAATTCTCATTCAGATGAGTCACGAGTCAACTTCAATTCTAACTTTGGACCTCAGAGCTCTGAAAGACTGAAACGACCATAGAACCTGCCTCCTAGGCCAGGGAAGCTTTCCATTTTGGGTGAGCTTGAGTACCATCCACTGGAGATAGGACATCTAGGGAAAAACTGATGTTATAAGAGAAAGAAATCGCCAACTCTGCTTCATTTCATAATGAACCAGAGTGGGAACTCCTTTCCAGGGTCTTGGAATACTCAACAGCTTTCTACATGGCTTCTTTTTGGTCTAGAATACAAAAAAGATGAAAGTTGAGCCCTTGCCTCCACATAGCACTGTTGGAGACAGAGTCTTGGGGAAGTTGGTTTCAATTTAGTTTTTAGTTTTAAGCTCTCATTTTCTTCATTTTCTTTGTAAAGGCAAAGGCATGTCTAGCAAAACTTTGTAGAGACAAGTTTCCAAGAAAGCAAAAAGAAGGAATTTGTATGAAATCTACTGGCTCTTCTTACAATCCTACTTATTTTCTAAGCATTCATTTATTTCTTCATTCCATTTGGGAACTATTTTGTTGTGTGCTCGCCATGATCCAGTAATCGGAGTGATGCACAAGGCAGGCACGGCCCTTCACAGAACTTACAGTCTAGAAGAGAGAATTAAAAATTACCCTTCAGTATTATTTGTTTATGATGATGGAAAGTCAGATTGCTCTGGGCATACGTAATAGAGAACTCTGACAATTTATTTACTTAGCAATTGTCGAGTCCCTTCAATGTGGCAAACATTGTGCTAGAGCTGAGGATAAAACAATCAAGAGTATAAAACAAATACCTTCTACTGATGGAAGTTGCACTCTTATAAGAGTGTCTATCACTTATTAAAGGTTTATTATGTTCCAGGCATTATTCCAGGGTGCTTTAAATGTCATAACTCATTGGATGCTCTTGAAAGCCCAATGAGGTATGTATATTATAGCTATCCCATGAAGCCCAGAGAGGTTAGTCACTTGCCCAAGGCCACACATTGTGTACATCGTGGAATGAACATTGGAGCCTAGACTGGTTGGTTTTTTGAGGCTGTGCTCCTGACTTCTGTTGTACGTGCTGCTTTGTATGGTCTGTGTGGATATTGGTTGGCCTGGGGGTGATGGGGTGAAGGCAGTAGTGAAAGTTCCCTAGAGGAAGTAGCAGGAGAAAGGAAGATAGGGCATGAAATGAGAAGATTGTTCTCCAGGTGCAAGAAGGAAAGGGGGGATGGTTTTTGCAAAGAAAGATACCTGATGGGGGGAAGCCTACAGGTGGGTAGGTGCCTAGCTTGGCAGAAAACATCCATATCATGTGCACGCTTGAGACTTCTGTGCAGGGATTGTTGCTGTTCACAGCCTCTGTTGTGTTTCTTTTCCTCCTGATTAATCCTTACCATGCCACCTTTTCCTCTTGTTTTCCATATGTTGGGCGGCAGTGACTCTTCCAGCCAGGCTCCTACTTTGACAAGATGCCAGCAGGCTTGGAGCACTGCAGTCTGGCTGGCATTTCCTCAGGCTTTGTCCAGACCTCCTGGTCCGGAACTAATCGCGGCCACCTGATATGGAAAATTCTTTGAAGTTTTGAGTATCTTGTCCTGGGACTACGGGCATGTGTCAGCTTGTTGGGATCTGTGTCTACCTGACCCGAAAGTATTCTATCACATGAACAGGAATGTTTGGTTGTCTTGATGCTTGGTTTCCAACATGACAGATATTTGGTTTTACTGCATTTTAAAAATATTTTGGGTGTGTACGTTGCCTTATCAAACAGACCTGACTTTGATCAATTCATCCTCTTAAATCTGGGTTAAAGACTTTACATTTGAGAATACTTTTCTTTATCTAATGTCGTCTTTTTCTCAACTTGGACGCTATTGATATTTTGGGGAGATAATTCTTTGTCATAGGGGCCTATCCTCGGCACGGTAGGATGGTTAGCGGCACCCCTGGCCTCTCCCCACGAGATCCTGGTAGCATCTCTCCAGGTGTGACAAGTAAATAATGTCTCCAGACATTGTCAAGTGTCCCCTGAAGGGCAAACTTGTCCCCAGTTGAGAACCACTGATCTAAACATACAGGGCTATTGTTTATCACCTGCAGTCCTCTGTCATTCAAATATAGATATTTTTAACATGTTTATTTATTTATATGAGAGAGAGAGAGAATGAGCAGGGGAAGGAGCAGCAGGAGAGTGAGAAGCAGACTCCCCGCTGAGCAGGGAGCCTGACTAGGAGCTCAATTCCAGAACCCTGAGATCATGACATTCACTTAACCCACTGAGCCACCTAGGCACCCCTAGATATTTTTTTATAATTGAGGTGATATATAGTAAAAGGCCATTTCACAGAATTTTAATAATCAGGGACTTGGACATCTTTTTCTAACCTGTTAAAATTAAATGAATATGAATGGTAATAATAAAATAATAAAACACAACTAAGAAATGAATTTATGAGGAACAAAATAATAATAACATGAATTAAACATTTACAAGTATAGGCTACCTTACATACAAACCTGTGCAGAAAAGCACCGGTGTCACATTCAACAGGTGGAAACCCTTAAGTTCAAAAGGGTTAAGTTATTTGCTCAAAGTCATTCTGACAGTATTTTTATTAACTTCGATTTATGCCAGGCTTCCCATTTTTAGAGCTTCAGTTGTACCTCTCTTAATATTAAATTTGTGATACAACCAATGCTTTTTTATTTTTTGATCATTGTTTATTATTAGATTTAGTCCTCAAGATAAATTGTTATTTTTTTTCTAAAGAAATGTCAAAATTAAAAGATGAAAATTATATTTTTGATTGACTTCTGTAATTTTAGAAAATGTAAGTCCCCCACATGCTGTTTTCAAGCAGCAGCGTCTATGGACAGCACCTGTATTATAACGTCTTCTTTGATAATCTCCTCATTTTTTTTACTGCTCTGATAAAGGCTTAATTGTCAAGAGTAACTTCAGTCCCTGAAGAATGAATTCACAAAGAAAATGGCCAGTGTGGTGGGACTGCTTGCTATAAAACAAGCATGGTTCTGAAGTGTGGCTTTTGCTCAGAGGTTGGGGATCTGAGCTCAGCGTGTACATCATAGTCTGGGAGGCAGACAGACCTGACTGCAAGCATTGACTCCGCATTACGTTAGCTAGTATGTTAGTGTGGCCATGGGCATATTGCTTCAGTCTCTGAGCCATAGAAAAGCGTAGAAAGGGAACATTAAGAGGTCCTAGCTCACACAGCATGGGTGACACATGAGTAATGCTTGTCCATCATGTAGCCAGTGCTCAGCGAAGGCTGATGAGGATGGTGAAGATGTTGTGTTACAGACACTGAACGTGTCGGCAGTGTTTAATACCTCTCATCCGTAAACAAAACAAAACCAAAACCAAAGAACAAAACAAAACCAAAAAAACAAAGACCCAAACAAACTAACCAACCTTGCCAGGGCTGTCAATTTCACATCTCCTTCCATCAAGAATAATTTTTGCAAGTATGTTTCTTTGTTGTAAATTGCCCATGAAAATCTGTGAGGGATTTCTCAGTGGCCACCTGGGTTTCCTTCTCTTGGATTCTTTTTTTTTTTTTAATTTTTTTTTAAAGAGTTTTTATTTATTTGACATAGAGACAGCCAGCGAGAGAGGGAACACAAGCAGGGGAAGTGGGAGAGGAAGAAGCAGGCTTCCAGCGGAGGAGCCTGATGTAGGGCTTGATCCCAGAACGCTGGGATCACGCCCTGAGCCAAAGGCAGATGCTTAACGACTGAGCCACCCAGGTGCCCCTCTTCTCTTGGATTCTTGACTCAGAATTTTTTACAACATGACTGTTAACTCTTCACCCTTCCACCCTTTTTTGGCAATATCTGTTCCTTGTGGGGTTTTTTTGGTTGTTGTTTTTTTTTGAAGAGTGTCTTCTCAGCAGTGGAATTCATTTCTCTTCCTTTCTTGGAAAGTGACTTTCTAATTTTCGGTACTGAGCCTTCTCACAAAATGACTTTTACTCAGTGTTGTCCCAAAATTGTGGAGGAGCGAGCCTTGTTGAAATGTTTCCTTCAGAAATCAGCACAGTAAAGGCTCCAGAATAGGCATTTTTAATGAAAATCCCTAATTAATTAATTAATTAATTAATTATTGTCATAAATGGATAGATCTCTTTTCAGTTTGGTTAGAGCCTGTTTCTAATTATAGGAATCTATTTGCTTTAGTCTTTAGGGAGATACAGTCATTTTGAAGTTCAGTGGTTTTAGGACAAAACTCTTGATGTTTGAAAACACTGACATGACAAATAGCCACTGGAGTCTTTCTCCATGACATAGAAAGTAACATTTTGTGGAATGTTTTTAAGGAAAAATTTGATTATATTTTTGTGTCTTTGAAAAGACTGTCCCTCAACCCTCAATATCATTTTAATGTTTATATACTAAATAACTTGGCTTTTTTTTTTTTTTTTTTGTTCTCTTGGTATAAAGATGTTAAGGCTGATCTGGAAATGTCGGATCTATTATGAAATTTTGGAAATCTCTTGAGTTCTGAGTGTGGCTTTTTCCCATTTATTTATTTGCTCATTTATTTATTCACTCAGTCATTCATAAAAAAAATGAGAGCCTCATGCTTTCCTAGGCCCTGAGGATTCAAAGTAATTAATATATAATTTTATTTTTTTACATTCCAAGGAGGAAGGCAAACATAAATATGTGGACAAATCCATGAGGGAGGTAATTTTCAGATACTGATTTGAAGTTTGTATGGGGGAGGGGTTGGGAGAACTGTAGATTTGGGAGGAAGGTGTCTCTGAGGAGGAGACATCGTGGTCAATTGTGAGTACGTTGATGGTCTCAATTACTTCCATGATCTTTACTCTGAAGCTTTGTTGTCCCTGTTTGCCCTATTTGACCATGTGAGATGAAATATTAGAAAACTAGACACAAGCAGAGGCTTAATAAAAGCATTTTATTTGGACAAAAAAAGCCCCAACAGAAAACCTTTTTTTTTCCTGGCCAAAGGACCAGGAAATGAGGCAGCCTAGCAATACAGAAAACTTTAGAAAGTAACTACTCTGCATTAACCAAACATGACAGAATAGACTGTGGCCACTTCCCAGCCCATGCCAGCAAAGGCAGAGTAAGGAACCTAGACTTAAACCCTTGTGAGAATATGTAGAAGAGTATAAACTTCTCCTATACCCTCTTAACGGCTGTACCTGGGAGCTGTGAATTAAGCTGACAAAAGACAGATGTGTGGTAGAAAAGACATACACATACCATTGATACCTTTATGTGCATGGGGACTTCACAGAAAAGAAGTAAAAATTCAAAGAAATGGTTAGGTTTGGAGTCTTATATACCATTTTAACAGAGGGTGATAAATTGTGGAGAAGTGACTAGACATAGGATAAAGGGAAGTTGAGTTGCCAGGGGTGGTACATTGTGCGAAGCTGACTAGGAAGTACTGTATTAGGGTTAGTAAGGTTTGATATACAGACTCATCTCAGTGCCATCTCTGGTCTTCCTGGTACAAGATGCAGAAACACCTAAAAATATAGGTTTATGTCACCTTTAAAGGGAAATTTATGTCTTGCTCTTAGGCACAAAGGGTTAGCACAGACAGCTTTTCCTATGTCTGCTGTTTCTCAGTTGCCTTCAGCTCAAAATAATCCTATGCCAAAGTGGCATGTTTTAGGGTAGTATATTGTGATCCCCTTCATCTGTAATAAGTTGTTCTGTCACGTGGTGTCTATAAAGCCCAAGTCAGGAGCCAGGACTTTTCTTCCCCATTGGTCGGTAATTAGTTCTCCCCATCATGGTGTCAGTGGTGACGAAGTGGGGAGCTTGGACTTCTACAGTGAGGTGCCGTCTCTTTCCGCACTGGGATGGTATCAGAGAGGCCTATGGGAGAGTCTGGACTTTGACTACCACCCAGTGGTAATGAGACCACCCCCAGTGCAGGGTGCATGAAGATCACATGACGACTCAGAACTCTCATCCCGATCCAGGTGTAATGAAGGGACTGCTCAGGTATCAGTGATTCCAAGTGGGGAACCTGGATTTCTACCAATAGTAACAGGGAAGCACACTCTGCCTCCCACCTCTTCCCATGTTGGAGTGGGGTTGAAGGAAGCCAGCTTAAAATAGACAGTTTAATTAAGATCCAGAAACTTACAACACCCAAGATGTCCACATTTCCATAACAGAATGTACTTGGTGTACCAACAATCAGGAAGACTTCAAACAATGGTTGTCAACACTGAGAAGAGAGATGAGCTAGATTTATGTGGCAAAGATGTTTAGAGAACCATGATAAAAATTCTCCAATGAGTTATTACCAACATGCTTGAAACACATGAAAAAATTAGAATGTCTCAGTAAATAGTTTCCCCAAAAAGAAATAATATAGAGAGGAGAACCAAGTAGAACTTTTAGCACAGAAAACACGATAATTAAAATAAAAAGTTCAGTGGTTGGGCTCCACAGCAGAGTGGAGGGGATAGAGGAGAGATAGAACAACAGGGAATACCCAGTTTGAGCAAGAGAGAGGAAATAGACTGAAAAAAAATTCACAGAGTTTCAGGGACCTGTGGGACTCTACAAAAGATCTAACATTCGTGTCATCCAAGCCCAGAAGGAAGGTGGAACTAAAAAAGTACTAAAGAAAGAATGGCTGACAGGAAGTAGCATGAGGAAGTGCACTTGTCATGTGATGTAGAAAAAGAACCATCAACTCAGATTCTTACACCTACAAAGAATCCTTCAGGAATGAAGGGGAAACAAGACATTCTCAGATGAAAGGGGACTAGGAGAATTTGTCACCAGCACATCTACTCTGAAATAATTAAAGGAAGATTTCTAAACAGAAAGGAAAGGATAAAAGAAGGAATGTTGGAACATCGGAAAGGAAGAAGGAAATCAATAAGCAAAAATATGGGTGAATACAGTAGGCTTTCCTGCCTCTCTTAAGTTTTCTAAATTGTATTTTATGATCGAAGCAAAAATTATAACACTGTGTAGTTCTCAATGTATGTCAACGAAATTTTTTTTTTAAAGATAACTATAAACCAGAGAAGTGAAAGTACGTAAAGGGTGATAAGGTTTATCCCAGACAAATGAAGATTTTTCTTCATTCAAAAGTCTGTATGTGAATGTTTATGGCAGCTTTTATTCGTAAGAGCCAGAAACTCGAAATGACCCAGCTGGTCTTCAAACAAGTAAATGGCTGAAAGAACTATGGTATGTCAGTACTGTGGGAACATTACAAGCTGGGTGACTCTTCAGAGAAGTTTGCAGAGTGAGAGAAGCCAAACTCAAAAGGTTACACACTGAATGACTAAGTTTATATAACATTCCTTTTTTTAAAAAAGATTTAATTTATTTATTTAAGAAAGAGAGAGAGAGAGAATGAGTGGGGGGGAGGGGAGAGAGAAAGGGAGAAGCAGACTCCTCACTGAGGAGGAAGCCCGACTTGGGGCTCGATCCCAGGACCCTGAGATCATGACCTGAGCCGAAGGCAGACGCTTCACCAGCTGAGCCACGTAGGTGCCCCATGTATAACATTTTTATAATGCCAAAATTACAGAAATGGAGAACAGATTAGATGTTGCCAGGGCTTAAGGAGGGGGTCGTGCTGGAAGGAAGGTGGTACAGCCATAAAAGAGAAACATGAGGGTTCTGGTCTTGAGGGAAATATCAACCGCCTGGCTGGAATATTGTACTAAACTTTCTCAAGATGTTACCTTCACGGGAAACTGATAAAAAATACGTAGGATTTCTCTGTAGTATTTGCTACAACTGCATATGACTCTACGATTATCTCTAAACGGAAAGAGATTACAAAGTAAAAAGCATTTACATTTCTATGCTTGTTCTCTGGGACTACTGCTTCCTCCAGGAGAATAAGCCCCAGCTAACCCATTGGAGAATCCAAGATGATGTGGGACAGAGCTGAGTCACCCCACACGCACTCAAGAAAATCCATGACTTGACTGCTCACGTGTGAGTGAGCCCGTCCATGATGAACAAATGCAGCCAGGTCAGATCAGCCGTCATATTCATGCGGAATGATTCATGGTTATTGTTTTAAGCTACTAAGCTCTGTGGTGAGTTTTGTGCAGTAATACTTAAGTAACAGAGAAATTTCACCAAAGACCTGAGCAGTGAAAGGAAGCAGCTATCTGAACAGTGAGGGGAAAAAAGTTCTGGCAAGTTCTCTCATCCTTTGTCAGAAAGGCATGTAACATTTTGGAGGCTGGTGTGTCATGAGTGAAGCAAGAAGTGGTCGGAGATGAGGTCCAGCAAGTTGGTGGGGGTCCAATTATGTAGGGCCAGACCATGAAACTGGACCTTAGTCTGGTGATGTGGGTTTGGTGATCACTCAAAGACTGCTCTGGAAGTCACTTTGGAAGCCACAGTGAGATCATTTCTTTTTTAACTCCACCAAATACTTAGTTGGGTACATACTACCAAATGACAGTGTTCCACAAACGTAGTCTCTAATTATTATCACTACATGCCAGGCATTGTGCTAGGGCCTGGGAGACTTAATTATCTGTCTCTGTACACTAGAAAGTATGCTTTGTGGACTTTCCTTCGTGCACTGCCATTTCTTCAGTGTTGGAATAGGGCCTAGCACATAGTAGATGCTCAGTAAATATTTGCAAAATTAATGAGTAAATGAAGGAACCAAAATGCATGTTGTCCTTGTTT
>NW_023195405.1:0-2321 GCF_002007445.2 Ailuropoda melanoleuca
TTCACAGGGCCATATTGCCACTGCTCTCAGCCAGCCTTCCCAGGTCCCAACAAATGGTTTTAATTGACCACTACTAGAATTATACTGCTCCTATCTTGTGACTTCTCCATGGGGCCAGAACTGAGACACTGACCCACCATCTGCAGGCTGTGTAACCTCTGTCCCCTGAGCCAGGCCAGTTCTGTACCTTGTCATCCTAAAGCTAATGCCACTGCTGGGTCACCCAACCCCAGTTAGCTGGAGTCTCAGTAATAAGCCCCTGTGTCCCCGGTACTGGTTCCATAGAGATCTGCACACCGACACAGTAGACACCTGTGCCACAGCAATGTACCTGTACTACAGGACACATGGCTTGTGATAGTTCTGCTTGTACTTGATCCAAGGGCCCTGGGTCCAATACTGCCATGAATGTTCTGAGCACCAGCCACATAGAAGAAGGATTCCCTAAGCTAGAACTTTCTCCCATGAGGAAAAAACAAGTAGGAAAAAACCCCAGCAGCCTAGGCCTCTGAAGATCTCAATAGCCCTACCTGCCAATGCTACCGGCAGGTTTCTTTCAGTCTTGGCTTGAGAAGAAGCCTGCAGTCTGGCCAATGTTAACCTTAGCTGGAAGAGCAGCAAGAAAGGCACCACTGTACCTTCATTGGAACCAAAGACGTTGCATCCTACCCAGCCAGTATCCTCCAGGTCAAAGGTGTTTGACACTAAAGCCAGTCCCCACTGACAGAGGTGTCTTTGCCCTCAAATGTGTAGACATCAATGCAAAACAACTTGGAACACACTCTAAAAGGAAGCATCACACAATCAAAGGCACACAATATTCCAGTAATTGACCCAAAGAAATGGAGATCTTCAAGTTAATCTGATAAAGAATTCAAAAGAATTATATTAAGGAAGCTCAGCAAAATTAAAGAGCATACAGTTAGACTCCTTGATTAAAACAATAAAAGAATCAGAGANATAGACTCCTTGAATAAAACAATAAAAGAATCAGAGATTCTAGAGATGAAGAATACAACAGATGAATTTTAAAAAATGCAATAGATAGCTTCAACATCACACTTAACCTGGCAGAATAGTGAGCTTGAAGACAATTCTCTTGATGTTATCTAGTCAGAGGATAATAAAGAAAATAGAATAAAAAAGAGAGAAGAAAACCTATGTGAATTATAGGACATGATTAAAAGAAACAATATATCTATTATAAGAGTTCTAGAAGGAAGAAGAGAGAGAAAAAGGGGCAGAAACCTCATTTGCAGAAGTAATGGCTGAAAACTTCCTAAATCTAGGGAGGGAGATGGCTACCCAGATATGGGAAACTTAAAGATCCAGATTCATTGAAAGAGATCTTCATTGAGACATTATAATCTCAAAATTAAAAGACAAAGAGAGACATCTGAAAGCAGCAAAAGAAAAAAAAAGAATTGTCACATACAAGGGAATCCTCATAAGTCTACCAGCATTTCTGAGCAGAAACATTAGACCAGAAGAGAGTGGGATGATATATTCAAAGTATTTAAAGGAAAAACAAAAACCTGTTAATCAAGAATATTTGACCCAGGAATGTTGTCATTAAGAAATAAAGAAGAAATAAAAAGAATCCCAGACAAACAAAACCTAAGAAAATTACCACTAGACCTGCTTTATAGGAAATGCTAAAGGAAGTTCTTCAAGCTGAAAAAAAAGAATGCTAATTAGCAACATGAAAACATGAAAGTATAAAATTCACTGGTAAAGGTAAATATATAGTCACATTAAAAATATCCTTATAATTCAATAATGTGGAAATCACTATGAAATCTAGCATTTAGGTTATGAGACAAAAGTGTTAAAAATAACTGCAGAGAGATATAGTTTGGGACATCAACAAAAACTGGGGTATAAGTAAATGGATAGAACTTTCTAATGCAATTGTAGTCATCAGCTTAAAATAGACAGTACAGCTATAAGATGTACTAGAAATCCTCAGAGTAACCACAGAGCAAAATGTATAATAAATCCACAAACAGTAAAGGGACAAGAATCAAAGCAAAACACACAAAAATCAACAAAGCAAGAGAAGAAGAAAGGAACTAAAGAAACACAAAACAATTATAAAACAATGATCACGGTAAGTCCTTACCTATTAATAATTACCTTAAATATAAATGGTTTACGTTCTCCAATTAAAAGACACAGAATGGCTAAATGCATGTAGAAAAAAAAATTCAACTATATTCTGCCTACGGTAGACTCACTTAAGCTTTAAGTACACTCACAGGCTGAAAGTGAATAAATTAAAAAATGTTATTTCAAGCATATGAAAACCAAAAGAGATCAAA
>NW_023195406.1:0-293 GCF_002007445.2 Ailuropoda melanoleuca
GGAGCCTGATGTGGGGCTCGATCCCAGAACGCCAGGATCACGCCCTGAGCCGAAGGCAGACGCTTAATGACGGAGCCACCCAGGCACCCCTATATTATACATTTCTGTACTGTTAGAAAAATTTACTATGTGCATTTGTTAATTTTATAATAAGACAAAACAATAACTATGTTCTTAAAAATTGGATTAAATATCCTTAGGTCCTTCATCTACCGTCTGAGAAACTGACACAAAGCCTGCCAGATTCACAATCTAAACAAGGCTTCCCATAGGCCTTGAGAGCTATTGGCAGG
>NW_023195406.1:456-650 GCF_002007445.2 Ailuropoda melanoleuca
CACAATCTTGCAAGACTTAAGTCTCCCTCAGTTTGCAAATGTCTTAGCAGTTTACAAGAACCAAGCATTTCTATCAATAACCTAGCTTCCAGAAGGGATTGTAAATACAACTAAATGTCTTACAACCTGCAGACCCTAGACAGATACTTCTAGGAATCCAGGAAGTTCCCAACTATCTTCATGTTAATGCCTTA
>NW_023195407.1:0-1247 GCF_002007445.2 Ailuropoda melanoleuca
GAGGGGAATTATTATGTTATAAAATTCTCACTGTCTTCTTGAAATAATAATTCATTATGAGATTTGATAAAGTTTTAGTGTGTGTGAAATTGGTATTTCAAGTCTGAGGGGCAAAAAAGGGTATTTTTTTTCAGTTATTTTCTGCCAACAGAGAAAATCTGAGGTAGTCTTGGAGCTATTTTAATTGATAATATATATAATGCTATTTCTTCACAGTTGCTGATTTGAAATTAATGGATGCTTTACTTATTTACTATTTCTTTAGTAGAAAACATTATTCAATCACCAAAACAATAAAAAATTTATTGAGCATGCAACTTGCAACAATATTTGAAGCATGCTCAGCTTAGATACTGAAAATCTTTTTAAAAACTTATTTAAAGGAGCACACAATTGATGAAATGAAATACAGACATACAGAAAAACCTGTTTAAGATAATTTTGAGAATCAAAGACCATTCAAATATAACAGTTATTAGAATTTTCAATAGTTTACCATCCCATGGAATCTTTCTGCACTAGTGTCTTATCAACCATGAACTGGAAAAACTAATCCTGTGGTATTTGCAGTCACTTTAGAGATTCAAGTTTGCAAGGCTGACCCGCTCTGAGAAATTTTAGGTGAGTCATGGTGCCTTTGGTTATGGCTGCATGGACTTTTCACCCCGTATAGAGCGTAGGCAATAGTATATGTGCTCACAGAAATCATATTTTCCTGTATAATTCATGCTTTAGTGAAATAATCATAAAGGTTATTAGTTCCCTAATTAGTTCTTATTGATAAAGAAATACATCATTTAGACTGCGATGTGAATACTTGTGTTATTGAATTGTGTTTTCCATCCTCATTTAACAAAACTGAATTGTATTCTCCCAGCCTAAATAGAAAACATATTTAACTCACTCTGTCCCTCTGCATAAAATCAAAAGATCCTCTGAGTTTGATAACTACTTCAGCTTTGACTCAGGCACAAATGGCTTTTCTTCAGCTAGAGCAAAATGCTTGCAATCTCCTAAGAACTTTGAAATTTTAGTCCTGATTGTAGATATTCCCTAAATGAACGCATGTATTTTACAAATGGGGAACCTCAAGCTGTCACACATTTTGTTTTGTTTTGTTTTGTTTTGTTTCTGTATGATACTAGTAATTCGACTAAAGATGTGCATATGAGGTTGCAGGTTCTGGTCTTATCCTGAAACATGTTACTTTCTGTTTTGTTAGAAATTTCTGCAAAACTGTTTTTATT
>NW_023195408.1:0-214 GCF_002007445.2 Ailuropoda melanoleuca
GGTTGAGTTTGCTAAGTTCTTTATAGATTTTGGATACTAGCCCTTTATCGATATGTCATTTGTGAGTATCTAATATAATTCCATAGACTGCTTTTAGTTTTCTTGATTGTTTGCTGTGCAAAAGCTTTTTTTTTTTTTTTTAAAGATTTTATTTTTATTTATTTGACAGAGATAGAGACAGCCAGCGAAAGAGGGAACACAAGCAGGGGGAGTG
>NW_023195408.1:280-776 GCF_002007445.2 Ailuropoda melanoleuca
CCCTGAGCCGAAGGCAGACGCTCAACTGCTGTGCCACCCAGGCGCCCCTGTGCAAAAGCTTTTTATCCTGATGAAGTCCCAATAGTTTATTTTTGTTTTTCTTTCCCTTGCCTTTGGAGACATGTCTAGTAAGAAGTTGCTGTGGCCAAAGAGGTTGCTGCCCTGTGTTCTTCTCTAGGATTTTGATGGTTTCCTGTCTCACATTTAGGCCTTTCATCCATTTTTAATTTATTTTTTGTGTATGGTGTGAAGTGTGCCTATCCAGTTTTCCCAACACCATTTGTTGAAGAGACTGTCTTTTTTTCCATTGGGTATTCTTTCCTGCTTTGTTGAAGATTAGCTGGCCATAGAGTTGAGGGTCGATTTCTGGGTTCTCTATTGTGTTCCATCGATCTGTGTGTCTGTTTTTGTGCCAATACCATACCGCTTTGATGATTACAGCTTTGTAACACAGCTTGAAGTCTGGAATTGTGATGCCTCCAGCTTTGGTTTTCTT
>NW_023195409.1:0-604 GCF_002007445.2 Ailuropoda melanoleuca
TATTTCAGAGCTCAGAGATTAACAGGGTTAAATCTAGCATGTAAGGAAATAGTATGTTCCAAACTGATGCTGGGCACATTCATTACCAAAGATGAATGTTAGGATCAAAGAGAGAGAGAGATTGTTAGCTCTTTCTCACAATTGAGACTGAAGCAGAAATTTGAGAGTTAAATTTTATGCTGTCGTGCCCACTCCCATCACACACTTTGCACCAGGAAATAAACAATAGTAGTCTACGCTGGAGGGGTGGCAGGTGCACGGAGAGAGACTTGCCCACGCATGTACCTCATAATGCTTGTATGTAGGGCCTATTGTCAGTTTATGATGGAGCATGAACACTGAGAAAAACTCTTTGATGCTTTTTTTTAAAGATTTATTTATTTGAGNTAAAGATTTATTTATTTGAGAGAGAGAAACTGCACGAATGGGGTGGGGGGGGCACAGAGGGAGAGAGAGAATCTCAAGCAGACTTCCCACTGAGCATGGAGCCCGATGTGAGGGTCAATCCAAGGACCCCAAGTTCATGACATGAGCTGAAACTAGGATTCAGATGCTTAACCCACTGAGCCACCCAGCCACCTCTTTGATGCTTTTTAAAAAATGA
>NW_023195410.1:0-751 GCF_002007445.2 Ailuropoda melanoleuca
TCCACAAAATAACTTGCTGTTTGGGATTGCATTGACTCTATAGATCAAGTTGGGAAGAACTGATATCTTGATAATATTGAGTATTCCTATCCATGAACATGGAATATATCTCCATTTTTGCAAAGTTTGCTAAGTTTTGATTTTTTTCAGTTTGTTGTTTTCCCCATACAGATCTTGTACATATTTTGTTAGATTTATACCTAAGTACAATCTCTCTTTCTTTTTTGGTGCTAACGTAATAGGTAATGTGTGCTTTACATTTCAAATTACACTTGTTCATTGCTGATATATAGGAAAGTGATTAACTTGCATCCTGCAAACTTGATGTAATGTTTCTTAGTTCCAGGAGGTTTTTTGTTGATTTTTTTCAGATTTGTCTACATAGACACTCATTCTATAGGTTTCTTAGCTTTACCTCTTTGCACTACTTTTTGGTGATTGCTCTAGGCTTTAAAATATATGCTTTTAATCTTTTACAGTGCACTTAGGGNTAGTGCACTTAGGGTGAATACCATATCACTTCACATAAAATAAATAGCTCCATTTATCCCCAAGCCTCTTGGTAACCATCAGTTTGTTCTCTATAGTTAAGTCTGTTTCTTGGTTTTCTCCCTCTCTCTCTTGCTTTCCCTTTGCTCATTTGTTTTGTTTCTTAACTTCCACATACGAGCGAAATCATGTGGTATTTGTCTTTCTCTGACTGATTTATTTTGCTTGGCATAATACTCTCTAGCTCGCTCCATGTCATTGC
>NW_023195411.1:0-170 GCF_002007445.2 Ailuropoda melanoleuca
CCTTCGTGAATAGGGAAACATGAGGGAAAGTGGTCGCGGAAGCCTGACGACAGTGCCCCATAGTGGTCTCTAAGACTCCACACAGTCCAGGGAAATATCAACGATCATCATCTCTCGTGAGAAAGGGAGCATGAATGAAAAGGTTCAGGATTTTCGAGCACTCAGTGCCC
>NW_023195411.1:285-365 GCF_002007445.2 Ailuropoda melanoleuca
ATAGTGTGAGGGGAAAGCACTTGAAATCACGACAGCCTTATGGAAGGTGGAAGAGGAATCAAGGTGTTTTGGTACCGTGA
>NW_023195411.1:670-823 GCF_002007445.2 Ailuropoda melanoleuca
ATCATCTCTCGTTAGTAAGGGAGCATGAATGAAAACCTTCCAGATTTTCGAGGACTCAGTGCCCTTCTAATTGGTAATAAATCAGAGCGTCCAGGAAAACACCTCCAGCGAACAGCAGCCTTTTCACTGTGGACCTCGATTCCACATTGGGTG
>NW_023195412.1:0-1355 GCF_002007445.2 Ailuropoda melanoleuca
AGGTTATCTGACTTGTTCTCATTAACTGTAATTAGAAGTAGTTCTGTGAAGGCACATTTACGTTGTTTCCAGTTATTAGAAAATTAGAATTAATATTGTAATAAATTTTATTATTCACATCTTTTGGTATATTTGTGCACGCGTGTGTGTGTGTGTTGCGTGTGTGGGCATGCGTGTAAATACCTCTTGGGTATGTATCTTAAGAATGGAATTCTGGGTCATAGACTATATGTAGGTCATACATTTTAATTTGACATGCATTTTGTACTCCATGAGATATTGTTATTGCTCTTACGGTTATGATTTACTTATATTTGCCCACATATTTTTTTCTTTCCTTTATTCCTTAACGATTTTAGGGTTTTTCTCTGTTATCATATCTTTGTACTGAAAGAACTACTTTTAGTAAATCTTTCAAATGAGAGTCTACTGCTGATGAATTCACACAGTTTTACTTTGGTTCCGGATATTTATTTTTATTCTTTAGTCCAAAAGATATGGGTATAGAATTCTATTTTGCAGTCACGTTTTTCCTGGAATTTAAAGGTTATTCCATTGTCTGCTGGCTTTCATCATTTCAGGTTGATAATAGTTAACTGTCAATTTTATTGTTGCTCCATGAAGGCTAAACTTCTCCTAATGCCACCTCCCCAGCTGCTTTTCAGTTTTTATTCTCTTTTTACCTTATATCTTAATATGCTCAGGTATCTTATGGTTCTTTGCTTATGTTTCCCTGCCTGGTATCTGTAATAATTCTTGAATCTATAGATGATAGATTTTACCATTTTTAGAAAATCTCAGCCCTTATTTCTTTAGGTGTTTTGTTAGCATCACCTTCTCCTGTTTTTCTTCAGTTGTAATTACACAAATTAGACCTTATTCCCTGTACACACATTTTATCTTATTCTTCCTTCTTTTTTTCAGTTAAAAAATTCTTCTAGTGCTTTATTCTAGGTATTTTCTCCTAAACTTTATTCTAATCATCTATTCTTCTTTACCTAATCTGTGGATGAGTGATCTTTTTTTTGGAAAAGGCTAGATAGTAAATATCTTATGCTTTGTAGGCCATATAGGTTAGAAAAATCTGCATTATAATACACAAAGAGCCATAGATGTTATGTAACCAGGTGGATATGACCATGTTCCAATAAAATATTAGTTATCAAGTATGCCATCTTTGGACCATAGTCCATAATTTGCTAATCCCATGTCTAATATAACCTATAGAGTCCATAAATCCAATTACTATATATATATATTTTATATATATTATATATTTTATATATTTTTATAGTCTCTAGTTCTCTGGTGAAATTTAACATAATGCCAACTATTTTATGAGCACATTTAATTGT
>NW_023195413.1:0-1772 GCF_002007445.2 Ailuropoda melanoleuca
CTCCTTTCTAGATCACAGTTTATTTCAAAAACTGAAACAATCACTTTATATTATAGGTTATTCTAAAGTATTAAAAAGCAAATAATACTAAACAAAGTTTATAGCTATGCATTGTATTTTAATGGAATATTCGACAAACGGGTTGCCTTCTACTATGACCAGTACCGTTATGCTTACTTTGAGTAAAGATGCACTACTACATCTACTAATACTACTAACAACAATAATAATGCAACAAACTTCAAACCTGCAGAAACAGGTACAATGTGGGATATGGAGGATGATGGGAATTTACTGGTAGGCAAAATATGCATTGAATGGTTTCTACAGCAAAATCTCCTAGAACCTTTGACATAGATAATTGCTAAAATTTTCAGTTTACTCACACCTTTCAAGGAATACATCTATTGCTTTCCTATGCTTTAATGTGTAGATGCTATCATCATTTTTTCTTTAAGTGTAATAAGCTACTGCTCTGGAGAACTAGGAAATCATCCTGTATTTGTTTTTAAGTTGTGGAAATTATTCCTGTGTTTTCTTAAACTGTTTCTGTCTCTTCTACTTTGAAAAGAAGAAGAGCTAAAACAACGCTATGTGGGCAGGTGAGATATTTGCTACATGGTGCTGAGTAGAACTCTTTAAGTGTGTTCTGATGGTCATCTGAATCAGAAGCACCTACGGAACAGATTACAAAAGGCAGACCCCATCCTTCCTGACCTGGACCCTAACGTTTGAGAGGCACCTCTTGATAGATTTGGGCCAACAAAGACCCAGAACTTAGCTGAAATATTTATTCTTCTTCAACATGAAGCCTGGAATTTAAGTAAATTCAAATACATTTTTGCAGATGCGTAGGTTACATCATCATGGAAAGAAGAGCTAGCCTTCTCACAGATGCTATTGAGCCAAAGAGGGAAAAGTCATGTTTTCATTCTCAATCATGCTTTGCCTATTGTATTCTGTTAAAATATGTATAATTTTAAAATGTCCTTTTGATTGAAAGAAAAAAAACACCTGAAGTGTATTTTAATTTTATGAGTTCTCCACCATATGTGGAACTAGGTAGCCCAGAAACATAGGGAGTGGGTTAGCATATATTTATCTAATCAACAAAAATTTATTGAGTATTTACTCTAGGCCACTGACCTAGGCTTTAGCATTACAATAGCAACAGAAACAAACATTCACTCATTGACTCCACCAGCTAGTCTAGTAGCAGACATCTATAATAACCAAATAATTATATACATAAATATAAATTTACAGTTATGATAGGTGCTATGAATTGACCTAGAATTCCTGAGATCCTAACTCAACAAAGCTGGAGGAAATCCACTGACTAATTATAATATCTAGGTATTTATATGAGTTATCTCATTTGCTCAAAGGCAGCTAATAAGTCTGCATTGTTTGTGGGTCTTTAAGAAACTTCACTGTTCAGTGGTAGGGCACTGAGTCAATAAATTATGCAATAACTATAGTGGAAATCTTTGTGTCACTGAAAATAATACAGCAGGTAATCACATAATAAGATCTTTCAAATATATATTACATGAAAAAAGCAAGGTGCAGAACAACATGAATATATGAAATGTAATACCATTTATGTTAAATTTAAAAAGAAAGGAAATGTATGTGTGTTTATAGAGTGTCAGAAACAAATTTTCCTTCTCTGAAGAATAGACGTTGTTAATTTTACTTTTCACTTTTGTATTTTCTGCATTTTATTTTAGCGTGTGTGTGTGTGTGTGTGTGTGTGTGTGTGTGTGTGT
>NW_023195413.1:7136-7406 GCF_002007445.2 Ailuropoda melanoleuca
CTATGACCAGTACCGTTATGCTTACTTTGAGTAAAGATGCACTACTACATCTACTAATACTACTAACAACAATAATAATGCAACAAACTTCAAACCTGCAGAAACAGGTACAATGTGGGATATGGAGGATGATGGGAATTTACTGGTAGGCAAAATATGCATTGAATGGTTTCTACAGCAAAATCTCCTAGAACCTTTGACATAGATAATTGCTAAAATTTTCAGTTTACTCACACCTTTCAAGGAATACATCTATTGCTTTCCTATGCT
>NW_023195415.1:0-3459 GCF_002007445.2 Ailuropoda melanoleuca
GGGGGAGCAGGGATTTCAGTGGACCTCTAACCAACTCTGCCAGGGGATGAATTCAAGGCAATTAGGTCATGCGACTGAGAGAGAGCAATGCATTCTGGAACTTATTTAAGGAACTCTCTGGAAGAGTAGCCCGGGTCTTAAACTAGGGAGTCCTGCTTCAATAACTTGCTAGAAGAGATTTTGCTTTTGCCAAGGACTAGAAGATCCAACAGCATCAGAACGGGGTGGACATACAGGAGAGAGTTAGCAGAGAAGCAAACTTCTAAGAAACCTGGATCATTAGGCCTAAAAAGCTGTGCGATTCCCCTGCAATTGGTCTATCTGTAAATAGTTTGTGTCCAAACTTCCTGGCCCGCTGATTGGACCTGGGGTCTCTGGCAGAGGCTACATGGACAAAGATTTGGATGCCTATGTGTGGAGGAGGGGCACAGCTAGCGTGCAGGATGAGGCTGAACCCCAGGGTTTGGAGTGAAGTCAGAATGCTGCCTCTGCCTTCTCACCTGGGGTCCGCTTATAGGACCTGGAGCCATCACGTGCCGGCCCCTGCATTAACTCTCTATTGCCCGGTAACAAATCACCACAAACTTAGAGGCTTAACAACACCCATTTATCAGCTCATAGTTGTGTAGGTCAGAAGTCTGGGGTGGGCTCGACTGGGTCTCTGCTTCGGGTCTCAAAGCCAAAATCAAGGTTTGGGCCAGGCCGAGCGCTCACTGGAGGCTCTGGGGAATGATAAGTAATCGGCTCCCTGGGTCGTTTAGCTTGGGGGCAGGACCAGTTTCCTGGGGTTGCAGGACTGAGGTCCCCATCGTCTTGCTGGCTCTTGGCTGGGGGTCTTTCTCAGTTCCTAGAGGCGGCTCTGAAATCCCTTCCATGCACAGCCCCCATCTTCAAAGCCAGAGACGGTGCCTCGCATCCTTCCTGTGCTTGGAATCCTGACTTTCTTTTTGCCACCAGAGACTTAGCTTTTGAAGGGTTCGTGTGATTAAGTCAGGCCCACCCAGATACCTGTCCTATTTGAAGGTCAACTGATTAGTAACCTTAATTCCACTGCAAATCCCTTTTTGCCATATAACGTAATATAACCACGGGAGCAAAACCCAGGGGAAGGGGTCATGGAAACATCTTGGAATTCCGCCTTCCACAGGACCTGAGGCTTTGCATCTGGGACCTAGAGTGGTATCCTTTGGAGCTAAAGAGACTTTTGTCTTCTGGTCAAAAAGCTGCCCCACCTGATTCCACCCAGCCTCAGCAGGTTGACCGACAGGCCTGGCCACAGCTCACAACCTATGCAAGGGAGGTCTAAGGACAGAGGAATGCCCCCTTACCACCCCCGCCAGTTCCTTTTCCTCACGGAGACTGGGCCCCACTAAGGAGAAGCCCCACGCCACACAGAGCCCTCTGCACTGAGAGAAATAAAGGCAGGCCCTGTTATCAGGGAGCGCGCAGCTAATGGCCCTGACTTGCCTCCCCAACACCCCTGCCCCCTGCACTCGGGTCTCAGGCCCTGGAGAGAGCCCCGTAGGTCTCCAGCCTCCCCACCCTCTTGCCTCAACCCTCCCTCACACCCCCTCAGGGAAGGGCAGGCCTGGGCACAGCGACTTCAGGACTTGGCAGCTGCCTGGCATTCCCTGGCCCACTTCCTGGCCACCCAGATGGTGCCTGGCCTGGAGAAGCAGCTCTTGGTTTGTGCCCCACAGATGGCCTGCCACTGGGGAGGGCTGGGGGGATGGGAAGGGGGAGGTCCTGCCCCCCCGCCCCGGGCCTCTTGCTGCCGCCTCTCAGCCTGGCCCCACCACCTCACCTCCTAGCCCTGCCCCTGGCCTGTCGGTTGGCTCCCGGTTTCCCTGAGGGTCTGCCCTTAACACGCTCCCAGCACTTTCTGTAACATGTGTCTAGGTCTTTTCGATGCCTTTTCCTTGTAGCAAAGACAGGCGGGGAGCTGCCTCTCCCCCCACCTGGGGCCTGTTCCCTTCCACTCATGGATGGAATTCAGGAATGGAGGGTCTGCACAAAAACCACTAAAAATGTTTTCTTACCTGAAGGCCTGTCTCCTGGGCCACGGAGCAGAAAGACCCTTTGTGTGGCCCCCTTTCCTTCCCACCTAGGAGCTGGTGTCTCAGCCCCACCTGACTGGACCCTGGTCTCCCCTCTTGTTGGCAAGTGCTGGGGCTTGGAGACTTGATAAGGGCCCTTCTTTTGGTACTCCAGTCCCGACGGCTTAACCCAAAGCTCCGTGTGAGGGCAGCTGCCGGGAATTGCAGCCTTCCTGGAGCCCCATGGAAGGCAGCAGGAGGCATGGCGGGGATCTCTGCAGGCAACAGGGGGTGTGGATGGTAGAGGGCCCTGGAAGCCTTCCCGATTCCATGGGGCCAGGATGGACTGCACAGCCTGCTGGACAGAATTAGCTCCACAAGGATGCTCACTGGTGTGCCCGGATGTGATGTCTGCCCTATGCAGAACTTCAAAGCTGAAAGGAAAGTATCCGATTGCCCAGATGGTTATTGTTCATGCACCCAGCGTGGATTCATAGAAGCATGGATTGTGACGCCCCTGTGTCCCGCACTGGGTAGCTGCTGGGAATCCCACCGTCAACTGGAACAGGCCAACTGCTTGGCTGGGCCCGGGGTTGGGGTGGGGAGAGGAAGAGGTGAGAGGCTGGGAGCCAAGACCAGAGGGCTGGCCGGTGGAGGAGTCCGGACGTCATCCTGGGGCACTGGGATGCCACTGAGGGCTTTGTGCAGTGACAGGATCAGGACTGCCTCCAGAAAGAAGGCTCTGGCTACAAGGAAGGAGGGTTGAGCCTGAGCCTGGAGGAGGGGGGCCAGGGGACACTCTGGAGAGGGGACAGGCCTGTGGACAAGGCCCGTCCTCCCCATAAACACCAAGAATCCACAACGGAGTCTGTCATGAGAAAGATGCCAAATCTGATCTGGTACCAGGCAGCTGGACTGAAGGACACTTCTGTCTTCAAGCCCTGTCTCTCTTCATGTTTTCTCCTCTTGTCCCCTCTGGTCCCCTGTGGCTTCCGCGGGGTGCTGCTCCCTTTTCCCCCGGNACTGAAGGACACTTCTGTCTTCAAGCCCTGTCTCTCTTCATGTTTTCTCCTCTTGTCCCCTCTGGTCCCCTGTGGCTTCCGCGGGGTGCTGCTCCCTTTTCCCCCGGACTCCCTGCCCTTTGCGTCCTCAAGCCTCTGCTTGTTTTCTCTCTCCCTCCTGCCCAGCCCTCACGACGCCTGCCTTTCCCTAGCTTTTCGGGGACCAAGCCCTCTGTGGGACGCCCTTTGGAGAGAAAGAAAGGAGAGAGAAGGTAGAGGCTAGATCAGAGCCCCTGAAATGTCTACGGGCTGTGTGGAGGGCCCCTGCCCGCTGCCCCTTCCCACACCGAGTGTGCCGGAGTCGGGATGCCAGGGCTGTGGGGGGCGCAGCGAGGGGCCAGTTCCCCTCCCCCAACCCCCCC
>NW_023195416.1:0-592 GCF_002007445.2 Ailuropoda melanoleuca
TTCCCTACACACCCACTAAGCTGTGTCTCCCGTCAGAGCTCCTATTGGTGCCATCTCTTCTTCCCCGACTGTCTCCTCATACCCACCTTTGTCCCCTTACTTCCTGATTTTTACTCATTTAATAATTACTCACTTCACTCATTACTTCTTCCACAAAGCTTTCCTGGAAGTCTCCTCTGACAATTACTGAGTTAGATGACTTGAGTCTATTAATCAATATCCTTTTTCTCCAAGCCACAGAAACCCAACTCAAATGAGCTTAGGAGAACAAAGAAAATCTGTGTCACTCAAAAAGAAATTATAGGAAGAGCATCCCATGGGAAGAGATGTCCATTTTACTGTGAAAAATCTGCACTATTATACTTACTACATGGTATTATAATCTGTTTATGTTTCTATCTTCCTCAGTCTATATGCCTGAAGATACTTATCNCATGTTTCTATTTTCCTCAGTCTATATACCTGAAGATACTTATCTTAGGTTTTTCCAATGTCAAATGTAATAATATCCAGTGTGGTCCATTAAATACATGTTGGTTTAACAATAGTTAAATACATGTTGGTTTAATAAAGGAAATCATTACATTTTGGT
>NW_023195417.1:0-941 GCF_002007445.2 Ailuropoda melanoleuca
TTTTTTTTTTTTAAGGTTTATTTATTTAAGTAATCTCTATACCCAATGTGGGGCTCGAACTCAGAACTCATGACCCAGACCTCAAGAGTCACATGTTGTCTTGACTGAGCCAGCCAGGTGCCCCTCTAGTCTTCGAATGTCAGTTTCTCCAGTGCATTCTGCTCTCAATTCCCTTTCAATTCTGGATGTGTCCAGCTATTCCTGAACTTGTGTGGTCAGCTCGAGGGTCAGTCTTTCAGCCTTCCTTGGCCCTCTCATCCTCCTTGCTTTCAGAGCACTTACTTCAGTTTGTAATGATATGTTTATTTGTGGGAATTTTTGATTAACATCTTTCTGGCCCACTCAATCAACAAGCTCCATGAGAACAGGGACTTTGTCTGTTTTTGTTCACCACTGGATGCTCAGTCCTAGCCCAGTAACCTGGCACATTGTAGGTATTCAGTAAATATTTGTGGAAAGAATCATTGCGGTTCCTTTTGCTTAGAATGAAACCAAAAAGGTGCATTTTTGCATAACTAGCGCACCAGTACATTTATTTTTATTTGTATAAGCACTTTATTTCCATAAACATAAAAAGTGCCCTTTTTGAGAAGTTTCTAAGTTTTTCTGGAGTTAGAGAGGAAGATCTGATATAACTGCCCTTTATCCTTTGTGCACACCACCTAGACTCAGGGTTGAGTAAATGCAAAGAGTCTGTGCTAACAGCTATCCAACTACTTCCAAGCATATTAAAGATGCTGTTTCGACTTGGGTGATATCCACTTTCTGGAGGCTTCAGAAAATGAGTGCAGCCTGAGGTGCTTTTCCTATCATTTCTGCCAAGCACTGTCCTGGAGATTGTGAAACAGGCAGCCAGGAAAACCCAAGACTGTGCCCCAATTTGAGATCAGAGCTGTGAGGTGTTTTAAAAGGAGGCAAGGCCCAGAAGTAGAAAATGGGAG
>NW_023195418.1:0-594 GCF_002007445.2 Ailuropoda melanoleuca
TGTGTGTGAGCCCTTCATCAGATACACGTTGGCAGTATTCTCCCTCAGTCTGTGGCTTGTGTTTTCACTCTATTAGTATCTTCCGAGGAACAAAATTTTTAAATTTTGATGAAGTGCAATGGAGGGTAGTGATGGTTACACAGATTTTGTAAATTGCATCTCAGAACAGAAACAGGTAGAAAGCCCCCTTGTACTTCTGTGAGTTTCTGCCAGGCAAATGGCTGTCCTCCACCAGGGAAATAGAGCTGGGAACTGGGAGGCGAGATGCAGCCTTGAGCAAATTAGACTAAAGCTGGCAGATTGTGCGTAAGTGACAAAGCCGCTGTCAAGCTG
This sequence comes from Ailuropoda melanoleuca, assembly GCF_002007445.2. Classification (NCBI taxonomy): domain Eukaryota; kingdom Metazoa; phylum Chordata; class Mammalia; order Carnivora; family Ursidae; genus Ailuropoda; species Ailuropoda melanoleuca. The sequence continues at coordinate 334 of NW_023195418.1, forward strand.
ATGGGTGNCTGATGGGTGGGTGGGGCGGTGTGATGGGCTCCCTTGGTCTCCCCAGGCTCTGATTGCCCAGCTCGCCTTCTCAGGAGTTATCAGTGAGCAGAACTTCTTCCCAGGAACCCTCCTGGACACCCTCAGGGACAGTTTGGGAGGGATGCATATTTATAGAAGGAGGGGATAGGAGAGTTTTTTTTCTTCTTCTTCTTTCTCTTTTTCTTTCTTCTTCTATTTTTTTTTTTTTTTTTTTTTTTTTTTTTTGGGTTT
>NW_023195419.1:0-570 GCF_002007445.2 Ailuropoda melanoleuca
GCACTGGGCCAGCACAGGCTGCCTCACTTGCTTCCACCAAACCCCATTTCCCTGCACTCTGGTGAGACAGTTGTTTTAGGTCAAGCTTGCCTCAGTCTCAGTGCAGTGAGACCTTCCCCCAGAAGACCAGCCCAGGCCTCACCACATCCTGCCCCTAAAGTCTGGAGTTTGAAAGGTCAGCCGGCTTCACTGGGTTAGAAGCCAGAGGCGCTGTGCAGATCCTGGTGAGGAGGCAGGTAAACAACCCGGGGTCAGATGGCGAGGAACTAGAGATCTGGAAAAGTCTGTGGGACACCTGGGGAGAGTAGGTGGCTGAGTGTCTGACTCTTGGTTTCAGCTCCCGGCCTCTCTCAGGGTCCTGAGGGCGAGCCCCGAATCAGGCCCCATGCTCAGTGAGGTCTGCTTAAGACTCTCCCTCTTCCATTGCCCCTCCNCTGCCCCTCCCCCCTAAACACTCTATCTCTCGCGTGCAAATAAATAAATCTTAAAAAAAAAAATGCCTGGGGGAGGAGGTTAAGATGGCGGAGGAGTAGGGGACCCCTTTTTCAGCCGGTCCCCTGAGTTGAGCTG
>NW_023195420.1:0-725 GCF_002007445.2 Ailuropoda melanoleuca
GAATCCTTTAGAAAACTTACTTCTCTCACCCATGTGCTCAGATTAGGTCCCCTCTGAGAAACAGGACGGGCAAGAGACGAGCAAGGAGAGCTTTGCTGGAGGAACAGCCTCCTGGGGTTGTGGGGGCCGAGCCCCAGCACCTGCTGTCCAGGGCAGCCGGGGGGTGGGGGAGGGTCGGTCCACACCCGAGGGCCAGAGAATCAGGAGCGCCAATGGGGGGGACCAGGAGGAGACAGGCGTCCCTGCTAAGGTAGCCCTTCCGTGGCCTGTTTGGTCCTTCTGGCCTTTCATGGACTAGGCGGGGCCGCCTGCGTGGGTGACGACATCTTTCCCACTCAGCCTAGCAGCGCAGGTGCTCTTCTCTTCCAGAAACTCCCTCGCAGACACCAGAATAACATGGACCAGCCCTCCCGGCACCTCTGAGCCCAGCTGAGTCGACATGTAAAATCAGGCATCACAGGTATAGATAACCGTTCCTTGTTTATTTCTGTCTGCTTCCGCCACCACACGTGCACACANCGCACACACACGTGTGCACTCACACCCACACGCGCACACACACACGTGTGCACTCACACCCACACACGTGCACACACGTGTGCACTCACACCCACACGCGTGCACACACATGGTTCGGGAGCCGCAGAGGACCCCGGGTGCTGGGAACGATTTGGTCTGCTGACACCATTTCCTGATCACATTTGGAGAGCAGGGCCCTGTGCAAG
>NW_023195421.1:0-237 GCF_002007445.2 Ailuropoda melanoleuca
TATTTTTTGAAATAGCTTTAGGAGAATAGGTATTATTTCTTCTTTGAATGTTTGGTAGAATTCCCCAACAAAACCTTCTGAGCATGGAATTTTATTATTTGGAAGGTTGTTTATCACTGACTCAATTACTTCATAGTTATTTGGCCTATTTAAGAAATCTATTTCTTCCTGTTTCAGTCTTGGTAGTTTATAGGTTTCCAGGAAGGCCTCCATCTCTTCCAGATTGTTTAGTTTTTT
>NW_023195421.1:398-853 GCF_002007445.2 Ailuropoda melanoleuca
CAGTGGTCTATCAATTTTATTGATTCTCTCAAAGAACCAGCATCTAGTCCTGTTGATCTGCTCTACTGTACTCCTGCTTTCTAATTCATTGATTTCTCCTCTAATATTGGTCAACTCCTTCCTTGTCAGTGGGTTAGGCCTGTCCCTCTGTTTCTGTTCCAGTTTCTTGAGGTGAGAATATAGAAACTGCATTTTAGATTTTTCTATTCTTTTGAGTGAGGCTTGGATGGCTATGTATTTCCCCCTTAGGACTGCCTTTGCAGTATCNGCCCCTTAGGACTGCCTTTGCAATATCCCATAGGTTTGGACCGTTTGGTATTCATTCTCGTTGGTCTCCATTAATTGTTTAATTTGTTTTTTGATTTCCTGGTTTATCAAGTCATACTTGAGCAGGATGGTTCTTAGCCTCCAAGTGTTTGAGTTTCTGCCAGGTTTTTCCTTGTGGTTGAGTTCCA
>NW_023195422.1:0-577 GCF_002007445.2 Ailuropoda melanoleuca
GGGTCCTCTTTGTCTTGGCCTTCAGGTGGGTCTTGTCCTTGCCCTTGTGTCAGAGAGGGATAGGAAGGAAAAGGGGTGCTGTAAGTCAGGACCCTACCTGGGGAAAAGGAAAAACACAGGAAGTGACCCAAGGCCTCTGGGGCAGACAGGTGGCCTGCGGTGCCCCAGGACAAACCCTGGGGGAGTTGCCTGAGGGCGAGGGTCCCCTCCCCAGAGGCGGTCAGGGCACACCATCCTGGCTATTTCTGCCAACCGTGTTTCCCACAAACCCTTCCCCTCCTTACCACAGCAGGCCGCCTGCCCACTCACCCACACGCCCAGCCACCAGCTGTCACAATTCCTGGCCCCAGTCCACCCTCTGCATCCGGGAGGGCTCATCACCTCTGACCCCAGAAGGTGGGTCAGGCCCTTTTCCTGCCTCTCCCCTGTTCCTCTCTCTCTGCCNTTCCTCTCTCTCTGCCCTCATCCCCACAGGGGCGACGTGCCAGAGCCACTCGAGGGTGAGGTCTCCTGAGCAAGGCGGCTGCTTCTGGGGGTGCGGGTACAACAGGGCAGTACTCAGGGTCAAGAATGTGGC
>NW_023195423.1:0-1168 GCF_002007445.2 Ailuropoda melanoleuca
TGCTTCCTGGATCTGGATTTCTGTTTCCTTTCCCAGAATTGGGAAGTTTTCAGCTCTTATTTCTTTTTTTTTAAAAGATTTTATTTATTTATTTGACAGAGAGAGACAGCCAGCGAGAGAGGTAACACAAGCAGGGGGAGTGGGAGAGGAAGAANCAGGCTCCCAGCAGAGGAGCCTGACGTGGGGCTCGATCCCAAAACGCTGGGATCACACCCTGAGCCGAAGGCAGACGCTTAATGACTGCGCCACCCAGGCACCCCTCAGCTCTTATTTCTTAAAATAAATTTTCTGCTCCCGTTTATCTCTCTTCTCCTTCTGATATCACTATAATGTGAATTTTGTTATTCTTAATGGTGTCACTAAGCTCCCTTAATCTATTCTCATTCTTTATCAATCTCTTTTTCTTTCTCCTTTCAGCTTTATTGTATTCTGTTATTCTGTCATTCAGGTCATTAATCTGTTTTTCTGCTTCCTCTAGTCTACCATTTATTCCATCTAGTGTATTTTTAATTTCAGTTATTGAGTTCTTCATCCCTGATTGGTTCTTTTTTATATTTTCTCTCTCTTTATTGAGGGTCTCACTGAGATCCTCCACTCTTTTCTCAAGTCCAGTGAGTATTTTATGACCACTACTTTAAATTCCTTATCAGGCATATTACTTTGTTTAACTCTCTTGCTGTAATTTTGTTCCACTCTTTCATTTGGGGCATATTCCTCCATGTCCTCTGGGAGGAATTCTCTGGGTCTGTTTCTATATGTTAGGAAAATTGGCTATGTATCCTATTCTTGAAAGTAGTGGCCTTAAAAAGAAGAGGTCCTGGGTCCCCTGCAGTGCAATGTACCCTGTTCACCTAAACCAGGTACTTCAGTGGTTTCTGCTATGTGTATTGCATGCACCTTACTGCTGTGGCTGAGCCTTCGGTCCAGGCATCTATAATGGTTCTCTTCACTTGTTGTGGGCTGGGTTTGGTCTCTGTGTTACTAGTGGGTAAGTCTTGGGCTGCTTTGGGCTTGACTGGGGTCAGACTAGATATTTTCCAGAGCTGCAATTTATCAAACTGCAAAGTGTTCTCCCTGTGTTGTCCCCTGGGAGGCTCCCATTGTGAGTGGGGTCTGCAGTCAGACCAGATGTCCACCCCCAGCCCAGAGCTGGGGCTGCAGTCAAACT
>NW_023195424.1:0-673 GCF_002007445.2 Ailuropoda melanoleuca
GTAGAACAACATAATCAGAAACTCAAAATTTGGCAATGTCTATCACCTAGAAGATTTTTAGATATATACCAAAATCTGGGTAATGTAACCCTAAAGGAACTATTAGTCAATAGAAACACATTTTGAATGACAGTTGTGTTTGAATTAACAATCAATGATTTTAAAAGGCTATCATAAGTATGTCCAAATATTTAAAGAAAAAAATACATGACAAATCAGGAGAGTATCATAAGATTTTTTTTAAAGGATCAAATGGAACTTTTAGAGAGAGAAAATGCAAGAAGTTATATTTTAAAGATTACTAAATGGGCTAAACAGCATATTCGATACCAGAAACAAAAGAAAATATGAAGACACAGCAGGATAAAGCATCCTAACATGAGCTTTTCAATGTGATAGACTCAGTTGCAGCAAGCAGCATTTCAAATACTCAGTAGCTACACATGGTTTTGAGATACTGCTTTGGATATTGCATATTACAAAACATTCTTCATCATTGTAGCTCNTTCATCATTGTAGCTCCGAGTCCTATTGGAAAATTCTGATCTGAAATAAATCACAGAGAGAATATGTCCAAATTAAATGAATGAAAAAATAAAATCAGTGTTTCAATGTCCCATAGGACAATATCAAGTAGTCTAGGGTACAATTAATTAAATTCCTCCAAATAGCA
>NW_023195425.1:0-858 GCF_002007445.2 Ailuropoda melanoleuca
GAAAATGTAGGAAATTGGGGAATGTTATATGCCCCATAGCCTCAAGTTGGGCTCTTCTGAACATGTTTCATGATGAGAATGTTGCTTAATAACTCAACCCAAACCTTATTTGCGGACATTTTTGTGGTTTTTAGCTTTTAAAATATTGTCAACTACATTGTAACAAATATTCCTTAGTTAAGTCATAGTTGATATACAGTATTATTTCTTTATAATTAATTAGTAGAAATTATCAGATTTAAGGCTTTTGATAGGTATTCCCAAATTGCCTCCAGAAAAGTTGCTCCAATTTACATTCTCAGCAGTGTATAAAGGGCCATTTTCCTAAACCCTCATTAACACTAGGTCTGCATTTTTTTTTATTACAGTGAAATTGAATATTGTTTTATGTGTTCATTAGCCATTTATATTTCTTCTTTTCTGAATTATACTTCATTTCCTTTACCCATTTTTCTTATTACTGTGCTTGTCTTTNTGTTCATTGGCCATTTATATTTCTTCTTTTCTGAATTATACTTCATTTCCTTTACCTATTTTTCTTATTACTGTGCTTGTCTTTTTCTCATTTGTTGACAAGCACTTTTACTAGTGAGAATATCCACACTTTGATATAGTTCATTACATAGAAATCAAACTTTTGTACTTTTTGAGACACCAGAAAAACAAATTAAAAGACAAATTGAGAAAAACAAATTTGCAATAGCTATAACGCTTTTTCTTAGTTTCTGACAGAGTGTCACTCTTAGAACTAGATTGTTCCAGATGAAAAGAACAAGACAAAATCTCAAAAAAAAAGAACTAAACAAAACAGAGACAAGGAACTAACCTGATGAAGACTTCCAAATAATGATTATACAG
>NW_023195426.1:0-2506 GCF_002007445.2 Ailuropoda melanoleuca
GGAAAAATTGAAGTTCAAGACTAATTCCCCTTGCAAGTTGAACTTCTACTAAACAGTTAAAATCCAAAGGATTTAAAGCCCAGGCAGAATTCTCTTGTTCTTGTGTGAGTTAAAAAATCCAAATTTTAAGTTAAGGTTTATAAGCTGTCCTTCCCAAATTTATATTCAGCTCAGACTCAGCCAGAATCTGAGCCATTGAGATTTCCAGTCTCAGTGCCTGGATGAAGTCCAACTTTCTGCAGCAGCTGGAGCCTAATTCTCAGTATGATTGGGTGTAGGGTTTTCAAAGCAGCAATTCCCTAAGTGGGGTTCTTGGATTAGCTGCAGCAGCAGGAACTGCAGCCAGAAATTTGTTAGCAATGCAAGTTCTTAGGGCCCACCACAGCCCTGCTGCTTCAGAAACTCTGGGGGAGGGTCCAATAATCTGTGTGTTAATAAACTGTGTTAAGCAACCTCCTGGATGGCCCTTATGATCTCCTTACCTGGCCTTCAGGCCCTTGTGTAATCAGTCCCCTTCCCCTGAGCACAGGCTGATCTTAGTAACTAGTTTGTAATGAAAAGGCTTCAGCAGAAGCGAAGAGATGTCACTGGCAAACCTAGTCTGTAAGATCTAGAAAGACTGTGGCTTCCATCTTGGGCACTCTCTGGCTCTCCCTCTCTCAGATCACTAGCTGCTGTGATGTAAGCACACTCAGGCAGCCTGTGGAGACACTCACATGTTGGGGAAACATGTTTCGCCGGCAGCCCTGTGGGGGAGCTTGGGGGCAGTTCCCCACCTGCCATCACCAGGCAGGCCTCCATCAGAGACCACATTTCTGGCCAACAGCTTGGCTGTAACCTCATAGAGACCCTGAGCTAGAGACACCCAATTAAGTCCTGTATTGCATTGCTGATCCATGGAAACTTAGATACTCAATGCTTATTGTCTTAAGCTTGGAAGTTTTGCAATAATTTGTTACATAGAAATATGTAACCAATTTACATATCGTTATGTAATTAGGTGATTCTGACCCAGGCTAAAGTTGGAGAAGCACTGCTTTCACTTCAGGAATGGTCGGTCATCAACTGAAGCAGAATGCCTCACTCTTGCCCTTCACTTTTAGCAAGGATCAGGTGAATTTTTGGTGGGTTCACCTGCTTCTCAGGTTGGTCACTAAACTTTCCTAACTCCAGTAGGGCTTGTTATTTGCCAGATTGAGTGCCTCCCTTTCTTGCCTTTTCTTTCTCCTTGCTTTCAGACCCCACTCAATTCCTGTTCTTACACTACATTTTGCCTGAGGGGTACCCTATGGAAGGATATAAATGCTAGTTTATCAAGATTGTCTGCTATTGAAACAAGTCTTGTCCATTCTCCCCTCCTGAGATGGGTAAGTTGCATCTAAGGAGACATTTCCCATCACAATGTCCACTAGCCCCACCCAGCTGCTTGTAGCGAGTGTATCCTGTCTCAGCCACACCCTCCCTTAGTTTCCCTCAGTTCATTAAGCACACTCCCCTGGAGAGGAATCAAACCTGTATTTCTACCTATTGTGTCCACATCACCTGGAAACACAGCAAGGGCGCTTAGATGAGTTTAGGTTGGAGAACTTGATCAGTAAATCTGACCTAGGTTTGGTCCTTACCCCTGCTGTACACAGAATCACCCAAGAACGTTGAACACATGCTGATCCCCAGGCCCTCACCCAGACTCCTGAAGTCACAGTCCTCAGGTGACTCTCACAGTTTTAGGGTGCAGTCTCTCAACTACTCTTGCTGTGGATATTCTTTGTGCACAACCCCCCCCCAAGTAGTTTTCAAATCTTCGCCCTTCTCTAATGGTGTGATTCCAGTCTGTCCTGAGACCTCTGTTCTCTTCATCTGTGGGACACCTTTGGCTCCAGCCACTGTTTCTAATTCAATAATAGCATGTTTCCCTCAACTTTTTAGTTCCCTCTTCAAGAGCAAGTGGATCTGTATTAGTCCCCATCTCCTTATCCTGGCCTTCAAATCCACTTTGTGCTTCATGTCAGTCTCATTGGTCCAGGTACTTAAATTCCTAGGAAATACTCTTCCTTTAACTAAATTAGTGGGTATATCACTTATTGTTCTCCAGATAAACAGAGTCAATAAGATCTATGTTTATATATAAAGACATTTATTTTAAGTAATTAGCTCATGTGACTACTGGGGCTAGTAAGTCTGAAGTTTGTCAGGCAGGCCGGCAGCCTGAAAACTCAGGAAGAATTTACGTTATTATCTTAAGCCAGAATTCCTTCTTCTCCCGCAAACCTAATTTTGTTGGATGAGGCTCATCTGACATTGTCAAAGGTGCTCTCCTTTACTTAAAGTCAGCTATCCGCAGATGTAAATCATATCTATAAAAATACCTTTACAGCAACATTTAGACTAGGGTTTGACTAAACTACTGGGCACCATAACGTTAGTCTAGTAGATAGATAAAATTTAACATTACTGTTGATTTTCTTCCTTTTTGTTCTCATTCTTCCTCTGTTCTTGGTTTGAAAGC
>NW_023195427.1:0-1362 GCF_002007445.2 Ailuropoda melanoleuca
ACAGGAAGAAAGTGATTATCTAAACAGACCAATTAATCATGAAGAGATTGAAGTAGTGATCAAAAACCTCCTAAAAACAAGAATCCAGGGCCTGATGGATTCCCTGGGGTTTTCTACCAAACATTCAAAGGAGAAATAATACCTATTATCCTGAAACTGTTTCAAAAAAATAAAAACAGAAGGAAAACTACCAAACTCATTCTATGAGGCCAGTATTACCTTGATCCCCAAACCTGGCAAAGACCACATCAAAAAGGAGAATTACAGACCTATATCCCTGATGAATATGGATGGCAAAATTCTCAACAAGATCCTAGCTAATAGGATCCAACAGTACATTCAAAGGGTTATCCATCACAACCAAGTGGGATTTATCCCTGAGATACAAGGGTGGTTCAACATTCGCAAATCGATCAGTGTGAGAGATCACATTAATAAGAAAAGAGACAAGAACCATATGATCCTTTCAATCGATGCAGAAAAAGCATTTGACAAAATACAGCATCCTTTCCTGATTAAAACCTTTCAGAGTGTAGGGATAGAGGGTACATTCCTCAATTTCATAAAAACGATCTATGAAAAGCCTACAGTGAATATCATTCTCAATGTGGAAAAGCTAAAAGCCTTTCCCTTAATGTCAGGAACACGACAACGATGCCCACTCTTGCCATTATTGTTCAACATAGTACTAGAAGTCCTTGCAACAGCAATCAGACAACAAAAAGGAATAAAAGGTATTCAAATTGGCAAAGAAGAAGTCAAACTCGCTCTCTCCACAGATGACATGATACTTTATATGGAAAAGCCAAAAGACTGCACCCCTAAATTACTAGAACTCATACAACAATTCAGTAATGTGGTGGGATACAAAATCAATGCTCAGAAATCAGTTGCATTTCTATACATGAACAATGAGACTGAAGAAAGAGAAATTAGGGAATCGATTCTATCTACAATAACACCAAAAATCATAAGAGATCGCGGAATATACTTAACCGGAATGGTAGAGTAAGGGNGGTTAAGTATAGGTTTATACTCTAGAACCTACAGAACACTGATAAAAGATATAAAAGATATTGAAGAAGACACAAAGACACAAAAAGATGGAAAAACATGCTCATGGATTGGGAGAATAAACATAGTTAAAATGTCTATGCTACTCAGAGCAATCTACACTTTCAGTGCCATCAAGATCAAAATACCAATGACATTTTTCAAAGAGCTGGAACAATCCTAAAATTTGTGTGGACCCAGAAAAGACCCCAAATTGCCAAGGAAATGTTGAAAAAGGAAAACAAAGCTGGGAGCATCACGTTGCCTGATTTCAAGCTATACTACAAAGCTGTGATCACAAAGACAGCA
>NW_023195428.1:0-646 GCF_002007445.2 Ailuropoda melanoleuca
TTTTAAAGATTTCATTTATTTATTTGAGAGAGAGAGAGTTAGCAAAAGAGAGACAGAGAGCATGAGTGGGGGCAGGAGGCAGAGGGAGAAGCAGCTCCCTGCTGAGCAGGAAGCCCAAAGCAGGGCTAGATCCCAGGACCCTAGGATCATGACCTGAGCTAAAGGCAGACACGTAACTGAAGGAGCCACCCAGGGGCCCCTGGAGACTTCTTAAGTAAGGTTTATAGGTTTATAATAAGCAGTTCTTACACTTGCAATCTTCTGTTATTATACAGGGACCCTATTGATGTAGTGGCAAGGTGTGAAGGAAGCATTCTATAGTCCTACAATTACATCTCAGTCTTTAGGTGAGCTTGTGCTCCTGGAGTGTGATCTTCACAAGTGCTTCTCCGTGGTTCCCACATTAGGTGAGACAGAAAATGATGAGGCTGGGGACTATAAGTNTAAGTGAGGTTCAGTGGGGTGGAGTTCGGAGCCAATGACCAAGAAGGAATTCTTGAGACGTCTTAGGTGCAAAATGGTGGTTTATTAAAGCACGGGGATAGGACCCGTGGGCAGAAAGAGCTGCTGCCCCCGGGTTGTGAGGAATGGCCTATTTTATACCCTCAAGTGGGGAGGGGGCTAGGGATAGCGTAAGTCTATAAGG
>NW_023195429.1:0-794 GCF_002007445.2 Ailuropoda melanoleuca
GAATTATTATGTAATCCAACAATTTTACTTCTATGCATGCACACTAAAGAACTGAAAGCAGAATCTTGAACGTGTTCATAGCAGCATTATTGGCAAAGACCAAAAAATGAAAGCAGCCCAAGTGTCCATGATGGATGAATGGATAAGCAAAATGTGGTGTATGTATACAATGGAATATTACTCAGCTTTCAAAAGGAAAGCAATCCTGACACAGGCTACAACACGGATGAGTCATAAAGACATTATGTTAAGTAAAATAAGCCAGTCACAAAAGTACAAATACTATACAATTCCACTTAAATCGTACACTTGGAGTAGTCAAATTCATACAGACATAAAGTAGAATGGTGGTTGCCGGGGGCTGGTGGGAATCGAGAATGGGGAGTTACTGTTTCATGGGTATAGAGTTTCAGTTTGGGATGATAAGAAAGTTCTGGAAAGGGATGGTGGCAATGGCTATACAACACTGTGAATATACTTAATGTCACTGAACTGTATACTTTAAAATGGTCACATAAATGTTATGCATATTTGTCACAATAAAAAAAAAAGGATACCTAGCCATAGAGAGGTTCACAAATCTTTACATAGTTAATTAATTCTAGAGCCAAAATTAGATGCCAAGTTTTCCGGCTTTAGAATCTATGCTCTTAATTTCTAGGTTGTGGTTCTCAGGTAGATAATGAGAAAAAATTTTATTTTTATTTTTTTATTTTTTTTAACTTTATTTTATTATATTATGTTAATCACCATACAGTACATCCTCAGATTCCGATGTAAAGTTTGATGCTTCA
>NW_023195430.1:0-568 GCF_002007445.2 Ailuropoda melanoleuca
TTTTGCCAAAGGATTTTTAACTAGGGGACTGACCAAATCTGATTTATATCTCTACCAAATTTTTCTGACTGATGGTAGATAATGGATGGCTGCGTAAGCAAGAGTGGGAGCAGAGATACTGGTTGGGTAGGCAGTGGTCCTGATGGATGCTCTCAAGGGCTCCATCGTGGGAGTGCAGTAAAAAGGAAGGAGGCAGCACACAGATTTAGAATATGTGCTGGAGACAGAACCAACTGTGTGCATTTTCCTCTCAACCCTGAACACAAATGTAACTAATACCCAGCCTAGAACCTGATGATTGCTCAATACATGTCTGAAAGCAGGTGGATGGAAGGTCATCTGTTTNTACACAAATGTAACTAATACCCAGCCTAGAACCTGATGATTGCTCAATACATGTCTGAAAGTAGGTGGATGGAAGGTCATCTGTTTACTTCCTCAATCTCTGTTTTCATTATTCACAAAACCATGAAAGATGAAAAATATTCCAATAAACTAAATATCAAGAAGCTTTTTAGTCACTAGAAAACGTGTGGTGCTGCTGTTTCTATTCTCTTTTTTCCTGAAC
>NW_023195431.1:0-1202 GCF_002007445.2 Ailuropoda melanoleuca
TGAATAAAAATACCCTGCCAAATGTTAGAAAGAGATCAGGATATTTCAAAATTAAATAACCATCCTTCTGCTTTTTCTTATAGAAAAGCAGAGGCTCTAGCAACCTTGGGTCCTCCTCCCAGTAAGGCAATAATAGCCAGAGGCCATCCTTAGAGGCAGGCCCCTTTTCCAGCCGTCACTCAAACAATACACATGTGTCCATTTTCTGGACTGCTTCATCCAGGTGTGCTGCCTACCAAGTCCTGTGGCATGTGACTCTGTCACCTGTGGTGGAAGGTGAAGGCAGGCAGAAGCAGATGCAGAGGTAGGAGCCAAATTTGAATTTTATTCTGTGGTCGGTGTAGCCCATCAAAACTGTCCAAGTGTGAAAATGACATGGATAAAAATCAGTCCTAATAACTGAAAGGCAACCTCTCTGTAAGCTAGCCAGTTGGGTATTTCCTTTACGAGACCGAGCAAACAATGTCTCAATATACCGTATGTGTGAACAACGGACTGGGTGCTACACATGCTTTTGGGGTGTGTCGTAGCACCTTTGAAAAGAAAACACACACTGCAATTTCCCCAGATCATCCAATTCTTGTAAAATTTTAGGATTGGAAGAACAGTTGTGTCCTGTTAAATATCTCTGAGGGATATTTTGATATTTTCAAAAATGAAGCAAAACATCAAAATAAAAGAGTTTAAAATCGAATAGTACATCCCAGATCATTTTTTAAGCTAGAAAGAACACAATAATTTGTTTTGCACTCAGAACATTAGGGTTATCCCTAACTTACTGGGTACTCTTGACCAAATTTGACCTCAAATCGACATCAGTTACGATGATGATATGTAGAAAAAAATAAAGTCTGTAGGAGAACAAAATACAGAATGTAGAAAAATAAGAATCCAGAGGCTAGCACTCATTGTTGGTGTGCTGTGGGCTAGCATTTCTGAGTTCTCAGCCCAGCTCTGCTCTGGGAGATTCACTTAAACTTGGCTTTTTCACCTTCAGTGTGAAGATAATATACTTAAGAATATATCCTCAAAATCTGTACNGTACTTAAGAATATATCCTCAAAATCTGTACCTCAGACTGCAGTTCTCGCCCCGGCCCTTCAGAAGTGCTTAATGAAAGGATTGAGACGTGTGTTTCAAGCAAAGGAAAAATAAGGTTTCCTTTGTTGTTAAGGCTAAGGGAAATGACTCCAGCTTTTTCT
>NW_023195432.1:0-702 GCF_002007445.2 Ailuropoda melanoleuca
TTGTGAGGTGACCCCATTTGCAGAGTCTGTTACAGCAGCAACAGGAAGCCGATACCCCGAGGCCTGAAGGGGGAAGCAGGGGTGCGGAGGGGCAGAGAGCGCCCTGGGGGAGGGGGCTGCAGGCAGCGTCCGGCCTTCAGCCAGAGCAGAAGGAGAGGGGGAATAAATGCCCTCACCTCCCACTCCTCCCTCCTTGGACTCCTCTGCCAGCCTCCCCCGCCCCCCGGCCAAGTCCACCTGGAGGGCAGAGGAGGATGGGGACTTGCTGGGAAGTTGGGGTGAAGCAGGGCAGACTGCCAGCCCGCCTGCCCAGAGGCGGGCAAGACCATTCGCATTTGTCTCCGAGAATAATCCCTTGGCTAAGACAACGCAGTAAATGTCAGACTCAGATGGTGATGTTACCACCCGTTTTCAAGTTCTGTTTGTGTCGNAGTTCTGTTTGTGTCGACCACTCTGCAAAGCTCCTCCCCCACCCAGGACCCGAGGGCAGCACAGTATGGTGGGTCTGGGGCTCACACTGCCTAGGATTTTGATCTCACTTTGCTACTTATCAGCTGTGTGACCCCAGGCATGGGACCTGACCTCTCTGGGCCTCAGTTTTCCCATGTGTAAAGAGGGGGGGCAATAAGCGCGCCCACTTCAGAGGATCACCAGTTTTAAATGAGATAATGCAGGGAAAGCCCTTGACGTGTTGTCCAGCTC
>NW_023195433.1:0-547 GCF_002007445.2 Ailuropoda melanoleuca
GGCAATTAATCAATAAAGGAAGTACGGAAGTCCCTAATGTTTCTTGATTACATGCCGACTCAATGGTACCAGCTATAGACATTATCTCAGAGCTTGAAGCTTGTGCGAGAGGGTCTGGTGAGTCCAGAAAGGTCTGGTTTTGTTTTTTAAGGAAAGATTGCATGATCCACAGACATGCAAAGAAAGGCTTATTTAATCAACCACAAGGGGTAAGAGTGGCTGCTAAAGCTTGAAGACTACTAGGTTGGCCAGAGGGGCCAAGGGGGCTTCATCCCCATGCCTATCCCTGCATCTGACTTCATATAGCCTCCATTAAATTAAGTTAACATTAGGGTGAGCTACATAGGAAACTCGGGGCCACTAGGTGGAAAATACTCAGAAGGGAGTAGTCACTACAGCNGGGGAGTAGTCACTACAGCAATTTCCAGAATGATTTAATAAACCCAGAGGGTTTGAACCTTGTGCCCAACCTCTAGGGTACCCAAAGATTTGTTCCCACTTCCTGCCCTCAGGGGGCTGACCATGTAGCCTGAGAGGGGAGAAACCC
>NW_023195434.1:0-1408 GCF_002007445.2 Ailuropoda melanoleuca
TGAGTTAATGCTTTTAGGCTTCCAGTTAAAACTGGCATTGACGATAAAAATATTAATGGTTAAATTCATGCTAGTAATTTAATATTTTAATTTTTCTTTTCTTAGACATTAAATGACAAAGAAAACATGTAATGGCAAGGTGATAGGGCAGAAGAAAGGAACAGTTTATATTTATTACTTTTAGTATTTACTTCCTGCCTTTTCAACAAGGTTCTTTGCATTTTCATTTTTCACTTAGCCTCTACAATTTATGTGGCTAGTCCTGCTCACACAAGATATCTATCTTTGCTTTACCTCAGCCAATGCCCTTCACCACAGAATTCATTGAATATGAGAACTTAGAGGAGATACCCATACTTTGCATTTGTACTCTATTCTTTCCACTTTTCACAATGGAAAAAGAGTCCCTGACTCTATCCTGGGCCAACCTATCCTCTTATATTCTACACCTTTTCCCTTATTCTTATCAGGGATGTCACACTTGTATTTATCATTTCTCTCATCTGAATCATGAAATCTTCAGGCTTTTCACTTCTTTTGTATGATTGCCATTAATATGCAAACACGCTTAGTATAATGCATTTTTAATTTTAACATATACAAACAACAATAATCATATGCAAAACAAGAAAATCTCTTGACCCCACAACCCTGCTTTAGCTGCCTTTCCATTTCTCTGCTCTGTTTTGCAGCAAATATTCTCAAGAGCTGTATACACTCATTACCTCCCTGTCTTCACTACAAATCCATTTCCACTCCATTCCAGATACTGTCCATATGACACCACTGAAATTGGTTATTAAATTACCAAATGATCTCTTAATGCCAAGTTCAGTGCTCACTTATCTGGCCCCCATCACACTTGGCTTTTGTGCAGCACTCAACATAGTTCACAACGCCTTCCTTCTTGGCATTCTTGGTATCCATGACTTCTCACTCTCCTCACTAATCATCCACCTTGTTGGCTATTTATTAGTTTTTTTTCCTGCTGATTCCTCTTCTACCAAATCATTACGTGTTGGAATGCATCCAAAACTTAATCCTTGCCTCTCAAATCTCCTTTATACAGTCTCTTCCTCTCTCCCTTTCTCTCAATATATAAACTCTACTTTAACCTCTAGATTATATATCCAATGGCCTCATCTTAGATCTGTGACACACATTTCAGAATTAAGATAACGAAAATGCAACCCTTGACTTTCCCCCAAGTGTGTGCCGCTCTGTTTTTATGAGCTCAGTAAATGATATCATCATCTAGTTAGTTACTCACTTCCTCAGATTATCTTCCCTTTATCTTTCACATGCTGTCCATTAGCTAGTGATGGTTTTGAACTTACAAACATAGTTGGAGTCTTTTTTTTCTCTATCTGCTCAGATACCACCATAGTCTAAGCTACCAACTGATGTC
>NW_023195435.1:0-3163 GCF_002007445.2 Ailuropoda melanoleuca
CCCCAAGAGTGATACAGAGCAGAAAGTCACAACCGATACAAACAAAGACTTTACTGGCAACATGGCATCATCATTAAAATTATATCTCTCAGTATGCAGTCTCAACGTGAATGGCTTGAATGTTCCCATAAAACTCCACAGGGTTGCAGATTGGATAAAAAGACATGACCCATCCATTTGCTGTCTACAAGAGACTCATTTTGAACCNGCCCCAAGAGTGATACAGAGCAGCAAGTCACAACCGATACAAAGACTTTAAAGAGAAATGGCATCATTAAAATCATATCTGTCAATAATCTCTATCAATCTAAATGGCTTAAACTCTCCCATAAAACGCCACAGGGTTGCAGATTGGATAAAAAGACATGACCCATCCATTTGCTGTCTACAAGAGACTCATTTTGAACCCAAAGATGCATTCAGACTTAGAGTAAGGGGATGGAGTACCATCTTCCACGCAAATGGACCTCAAAAGAAAGCTGGAGTAGCAATTCTCATATCAGATAGACTGGATTTTATACTAGAGGCTGTAAAGAGAGACACAGAAGGGCACTATATTATTCTTAAAGGAAGTATTCAACAAGTGGATATGACAATTATTAATATATATGCCCCCAACAGGGGAGCAGCAAGATACACAAGCCAACTCTTAACCAAAATAAAGAGACATATAGATAAGAACACAGTAATAGTAGGGGACCTCAACACCCCACTATCAGAAATAGAACACCCTGGCAAAACTAAGCAAAGAATCAAAGGCTTTGAATGCCATACTCGATGAGTTGGACCTCATAGATATATATAGAAACACTACACCCCAGAACCAAAGAATACTCATTCTATTCAAATGCCCATGGAACATTCTCAAGAATAGATCATGCTCTGGGACACAAAACAGGTCTCAGCCAATACCAAAAGATTGAAATTATCCCCTGCATATTCTCAGACCACAACGCTCTGAAATTGGAACTCAACCACAAGGAAAAACCTGGAAGAAACTCAAACACTTGGAGGCTAAGAACCATCCTGCTCAAGAATGACTCGATAAACCAGGAAATCAAAAAACAAATTAAACAATTTATGGAGACCAACGAGAATGAATACACAACGGTCCAAAACCTATGGGATACAGCAAAGGCAGTCCTAAGGGGGAAATACATAGCCATCCAAGCCTCACTCAAAAGAATAGAAAAATCTAAAATGCAGTTTCTATATTCTCACCTCAAGAAACTGGAACAGCAACAGAGGGACAGGCCTAACCCACTGACAAGGAAGGAGTTGACCAAGATTAGAGCAGAAATNGAATACACAACGGTCCAAAACCTATGGGATACTGCAAAGGCAGTCCTAAGGGGGAAATACATAGCCATCCAAGCCTCACTCAAAAGAATAGAAAAATCTAAAATGCAGTTTCTATATTCTCACCTCAAGAAACTGGAACAGCAACAGAGGGACAGGCATAATCCACAAACGAGGAAGAAGTTGACCAAAATTAGAGCAGAAATCAATGAATTAGAAACCAGAAGGACAGTAGAGCAAATCAACAGGACTGGAAGCTGGTTCTTTGAGAGAATCCATAAAATTGATAGACCACTGGCAAAACTTGTCCAAAAACAAAGAGAAAGGACTGAGATTATTAAAATTATGACTGAAAAGGGAGAGGTCACGACCAGCACCATTGAAATTGCAAGGATTATTAGAAACTTTTATCAACAGCTATATGCCAAAAAACTAAACAATCTGGAAGAGATGGAGGCCTTCCTGGAAACCTATAAACTACCAAGACTGAAACAGGAAGAAATAGATTTCTTAAATAGGCCAATTAACTATGAAGAAATTGAGTCAGTGATAAACAACCTTCCAAATAATAAAACTCCAGGCCCAGACGGTTTTCCTGGGGAATTCTACCAAACATTCAAAGAAGAAATAATACCTATTCTCCTAAAGCTATTTCAAAAAATAGAAACAGAAGGAAAGCTACCAAACTCATTCTATGAGGCTAATATTACCTTGATCCCCAAACCAGGCAAAGACCCCCTCAAAAAGGAGAATTACAGACCGATTTCTCTAATGAATATGGATGCCAAAATCCTCAACAAGATCCTTGCTAATAGAATCCAACAGNGAAATTATTAATGAAAAAGGAGAGGTCACGACCAACACCAATGAAATTGGAAGGATTATTAGAAATTTTTATCAACAGCTNAATTGCAAGGATTATTAGAAACTTTTATCAACAGCTATATGCCAAAAAACTAAACAATCTGGAAGAGATGGAGGCCTTCCTGGAAACCTATAAACTACCAAGACTGAAACAGGAAGAAATAGATTTCTTAAATAGGCCAATTAACTATGAAGAAATTGAGTCAGTGATAAACAACCTTCCAAATAATAAAACTCCAGGCCCAGACGGTTTTCCTGGGGAATTCTACCAAACATTCAAAGAAGAAATAATACCTATTCTCCTAAAGGTTATTTCAAAAAATAGAAACAGAGGAAAGCTACCAAACTCATTCTATGAGGCTAATATTACCTTGATCCCCAAACCAGGCAAAGACCCCCTCAAAAAGGAGAATTACAGACCGATTTCTCTAATGAATATGGATGCCAAAATCCTCAACAAGATCCTTGCTAATAGAATCCAACAGTACATTAAAAGGATTATCCATCATGACCAAGTGGGATTCATACCTGGGATGCAAGCATGGTTCAACACTCGCAAATCAATCAATGTGATACATCATATCAACAAGAAAAGACTCAAGAACCATATGATCCTCTCAATTGATGCAGAAAAAGCATTTGACAAAATACAGCATCCTTTCCTGATTANAAGCATTCTTTCCTGATTAAAACGCTTCAGAGTTTAGGAATAGAGGGTACATTTCTCAATCTCATAAAAGGCATCTATGAAAAGCCTACTGCAAATATTATTCTCAATGGGGTAAAGCTGGAAGCCTTTCCCTTAAGATCAGGAACACGACAAGGATGCCCACTCTCGCCACTATTATTCAACATAGTACTAGAAGTCCTTGCAACAGCAATCAGAAGACAAAAAGGGATCAAAGGTATNGGCAAAGAAGAAGTAAAAATGTCTCTCTTCGCAGATGACATGATACTCTATATGGAATACCCAAAAGAATCCACTCCTAAACTATTAGAA
>NW_023195436.1:0-721 GCF_002007445.2 Ailuropoda melanoleuca
GCAGATGACGCGTATACAGAAACACCCACATGCACACACGTACGTGCTCGTTGTGCACTCCCGCTCCCAGGTGTGCCCGTGGACATGCGTGTCCATGTGCACACTGGGCCACCCTCGATCCCAGGCCACCTGCCCGAGCCCTGGACTCGTGCTTGGTGCGCGTGCTGGCAGATTGCCTGCTTGGGAGCCTGCCCTTGCATCTGGGCCACTTGTAAATCACGTCTGGGGAACAGCAGGAGCAAGGGCTGCAAGCGTGGACAGGATGAGGCTGGAGTGGCCCACGCCCACCACGGAGCCCAAGGCCCCCGTCCTGCCAGCNCAGCATCCACTCAGCCGTCTCTGGGTGAAACTGACCTGCAGCCCCCAACCCTCCTGGGGAGCACTGGGCCCTCCTAGAACCCAAACCTTGGTGTCTAAGCCCCTTTCTCCACTGACAGGAACCAGAGACCTTTGAAGAAATGTTGGTCCCAGGGTTGGGCATCAGGGAACGAAAGGGGCTGGAGGGTCCTGTGCCAGGGAGTGATGGGACCATCAGGTGCCAGGTCCCACTGGCCAAGCTGGGGTGACCTGAACATCAACGCGGGTAATGATGTGAGCAGATTTTGGCTCGCCCAGGAACATTAGCATCTATGTCCAAACTGGAGTAAATACATGAATAGAGGGGAACATTGATGTTTACAGCCCCAAACACCACCTCACAAGAACGCATTAATGATAAAAG
>NW_023195437.1:0-2132 GCF_002007445.2 Ailuropoda melanoleuca
TTTGTTTTTGTTTTTGCATTCAGCCCCGCTGCCTAAATGCCTTGGCAAAACTTGATGTGCTTGAGTTACCCAAGTCATACATAGGTAATCCCATAAAAAAGAAGGTCCATCTCTTCTGGACAGCCTAAGGTAAGAGGACCTACACCAGCCTATCTTTCTGCTATTACACCTGCCAGAAGTCACTCATTAGACAAGTGTGTTCTCATCTTGTCAGGATAAAAAGATGACCCAACTTTTTTGAGGAATAAGGGTCAAAGACTGTCAGGACATCTTCACCATTTACTTGGCCATACTGGTGAGAATCTATTGACTCTTAATTGTCCTCTTTCCAGAATGCTTTATTTTGTTCCCTGTTTCTAAGAAAGACAAGTGGTTTGCCTTAAAGCTTGCTTATATTTTATCTGTACTAAGTGATTCTATTTCTATTCTCCACTTACCTAGGAGAAAAAGAATGTTTCACTTCCCACCTCTGAAATTAGAAAATTTGTTTCTAATCCCACTAATATACAGATTTATAGCCTAGATTTTTCAGGCACAAGAGCCATTAAATTCCCTTTGGTTGAAACCAATTTGAATTGAATTTTCTGTAACTTACTACCAAGAGAGCTTTGACTAACACAGTACCTGACCTACAACATTAGGCTTATCTAGCCTTATAGTCCTAGACAAGCCTGAGTAGAATCTGCATTTTCATCCTCAGAGCTCCTTTTCTGATGAGTCCCTTGTATTCTAGTCTTCACTCATCCCAGTCTTTACAGGAACAGTATAGTACAATAAAGTGTCCACTAAAGGTATTCATTTATAAACTCAACCCAAATAAATATTAACACTTATTTGTTTTATATATATATATATGTATATATATATGTGTGTGTATATATGTATATATATATATGTATATATATGTGTGTGTATATATATGTATTTGTGTACATATGTATGTGAAGCCCTAGGGAAGGCAGAATTGCCTGTGCTGGTTAAGGAGGAAAGAGAGATTATGCCTTCAGAAATTCTATTTGAAAAATCTGGACACCCTCAAATAATCATAGTAATCCAGGCAGGGATAAAGCTTGGTTCTACACTGTTATGGAGGCTACCGTGTACCTCCCAGGGTTCATAGCAGTACCAGGACAGTCAAAGGGATCATACCCAAGAAAAGACAACACCTCCTTAAAGGGATGATCCCACCATTTGTATGTTCTTCCCTCTTCATTCCATACCCAAGTATCTGATTAAAGCAGAGAAGGGGGGGCAGTAAAGACTTTAAAGCAAAGTCTTTAGAGCAAATAATTTTAAAGCATGTGTTAGGAAAAAACCCTAGTCCATAGATAGTCCTAAGGAGCAGCTCCTCCCTAACTGAACTAAAGTTTGTTTTAATATTTAGACTGCTTGGAAAGATAGGGAAACTAAGTTCCTGTAGTCCCATCAGCAAAATGACACAACACTACTTGTCCTGTCTCCTTACAGTTATCATAAGACCCAATGAAAAAGTAAATTAATGTATATGAAAGTACTTGGTAAATGTGAATGAATTTCTTGATTACAGGTTTTATTCATGTCCTTCCTTATCCCTAGACATACGGTCCTGGATTTTAGGATTTGGCACTGGATAAGTCAAGCACTGATGCTGAATTGTTAGGGGAAGCTAACTGCTGCAAGCTACAGCCCCCAAATCACAATGGCTTATCACGATTTCTCACTCACGTCCCACTCCATGGGTCAGCAGATGATTTTTTTTTTAATCCCATTTTCTCTTATCTCATGGCTTCACCCAACTCTGGGTTTGTGGAGCCCTCTCTTTTCTACCAGCAGATGGAGAAATAAACAGGAGAGCATATGAGAGAATTTTATGGGCAAATGCACAACATTTCTGCTCACATTCTCCTATATAGAACTCAATCACATTGTTATATCCAACTACAAAAGGATCTGGAAAGGGTAAGTATGTTGGCACTCAAGAGGTGCATAGTTGTGCACTAGATCCCAGACCCTCAGCCAAGGCATTAATGAACTTATGAAATCCTCCATATTCCATTACATGAAAAGATTCAACCCATCGATCCCCACAGCTTCTGGTTTAGAGACCCACTATAAATCCTAATTAAATACACTGTAATCTACTTCAGTGCAGG
>NW_023195438.1:0-1294 GCF_002007445.2 Ailuropoda melanoleuca
TGTAACCGTACCCATCTGCATTGAAAATCCTAACCAGCATGGCTGCAGTAGATTTCTTAGTGGTATCCAGTGCCACTTGCAGAGGGCTTCTTTCCCATGTTAATTGTACTTGGGTATAGGACTCTGGTGTTGTTGGGTGTATTGCGTGGGCTGCATTATCTACAGCATTGTGCAGTGACAACTAGAAGAGGCATTATACTTCATTGATGCTTGTCTGGTAATATCACTTCGTTCTAATGGAAGCTTTATGTGATGTATGAAATTTGTGTTTTTTATATATAAATGAGTATAGTTAGATTGGTCTTGTAATGCCTGCTTTTAGCTGTAAATAGTTAAGTATGTACATGGAGGGACTTCGGATTTATTGCAGTGTTCAATCCTGGTTTTGACTTATATTAAAGCATTCAGTTTTGCTTTCAATTTCATGTGCCTTGGTTCTCAGATCCGCTGATGTGTACAGTTGTTATGTAGTTATGTATTGCACATAATCATGCTATTCAGCATTGATGCTATTTTGTATTATGTACATAACAAAAGCCATGTACGGAGGGGAACTTCCACTTGTTTAAATTAGTGTTTTCATATTCTTGGGTAAAGACCCAATAGTGAATTTACTGGATCTATGGTAATTCTATTTTTAATTTTTGGGGAACTTGCTACTATTTTCCGGTGGCTGCACCAATATGTATTCCCACCAACAGTGCACAAGAAGTTCCTTCTTCTCTACATCCTCACCAAAACTGTTTCTTGTGCTTTTCATTTTAACCATTCTGACAGGTGTGAGGTGATAGCTCATGGTGGTTTTGATTTGCATTTCCCTGATGATTAGTGTTGTTGAGCATGTTTTCTTATGTCTGTTGTCCATCTGGATGTTTTCTTTGGAGAAATGTCTATTCATGTCTCCTGCCTATTTTTTCTTTGGATTTTTTGGGTTTGGGGGTATTGAGTTTTATAAGTTCTTTATATATTTTGGATATTAACCCTTTATCAGGTATGCCATTTGCATGTATCTTCTCGCATTCAGTAGGTAGTCTTTTAGTTTTATTGGTCGTTTCCCTTGTTCTGCAGAAGATTTTTATTTNATCTGTTGTCCATCTGGGTGTTTTCTTTGGAGAAATGTCTATTCATGTATCCTGCCTATTTTTTCTTTGGATTTTTGGGGTTTGGGGGTATTAGTTTTATAAGTTCTTTATATATTTTGGATATTAACCCTTTATCTGGTATGTCATTTGCAAGTATCTTCTCCCATTCAGTAGGTAGTCTTTTAGTTTTATTGGTTGTTTCCTTTGTTCTG
>NW_023195439.1:0-589 GCF_002007445.2 Ailuropoda melanoleuca
TACATAAAACTTATTCTTCAAAACCATTTTTAGCCAATAATTTCTTACAAACTGGTGAAATTGGAAAATGCGATGAAAATCTAGAAACATAAATTAGCAATAGAAGAAACTACATAAGAACTTAAAAGACTGGATGCAAATTACAGGGACGTTTAAGTTATGATAATATAACTTTAAAACTAAAAGCTAATCTGAAAACAAATGACAAACTAATTTTTGTATAAAACGACTATACCTTTCTCAAATTCTCCCTAATAGGTTAAGAGGAAAAAGTCGTCAAATTATTTGAAGATGTACTTAAAATTTCATTAGGATAATTGATAAAAAGTCCCACTCACCAGATAAAATGATAGTTCTATTCCCACAAAAGGATAAATAGGCATTAAAATTTTAACATAATTTTTAGTACATCATCTTCAGGGCCCTAACAAACCTTTATTCAGAAAGCATATTTTGGTGTAATTACTATTTTTATTGGCACCCCAAAGTGCCTCTACTCTCTCTTCAGTGCAATTTTTAAAAGCCTAGTTACCTACACCAGTTAGAATGGCAAAAATTGACAAGGCAAGAAACAACAATCGTTGGAGAG
>NW_023195440.1:0-1175 GCF_002007445.2 Ailuropoda melanoleuca
TAAATAAAAAATAAAAATAAAGTGCTACAATTCTTAAAAATCTTGATCATCCATCCATTGGTACCAATGGTCTTGTTATGTTTATAGAAGTGGTTGGACACATGATAATCAGCATTGTAACGTCACGGCACCAAAAGTAAACAGTCTGGGAAATAGCCCCCCTACTTGTTAACCTACAAGTACACCTTCTGATAAATAAGAAAATGTTAACAGTGGTTACCTCTAGGGAACAACACTAGAAACGTAGGGAAGTGTGGATTGGAGGAAGGGAAATTTTTACTTTTCATTTTACAAACTTCTGAACTGCTTAAATTAGTGTTGACCATGAATTACTTTACTTACTAAAATAAAAACGAGGTACAGCTATGAGTTTTGAAATGGGAAAACCTGTAAGTTACATGAAGGCAGTAAGTCATATTAATATGAAAAGGAACAGTTATATTCAGGCTCCTCTGCTATNTGTATGTATACGTATTTTCATACATATTTACATATATATCTAAAAGCAGAAAAAAAAGACCTGTAAAAATAGACCATAACTTGGTAGAACTTACCTCTGAGGATAACGGCAGAATGAAGAACAAGTTATTCTATATTCTTCCTTATCTGGCTTTTTACAAGTGCATTTACTTCTGTGTAACTTCTATACTGTTTAAAACAATAAAATGGGGACAATTTTTACAAAACTTCCCCCCTTGTTTTGCAAGCTCCCTGCTTTCCCCTGCTAATAGCACCTTGAAGGACTGATCCTATCTCATCTGATTCCAATGGGCTTTTCTTTTTTTTTATTAAAGATTTTTATTCATTTATTTGACAGAGATAGAGACAGCCAGCGAGAGAGGGAACACAAGCAGGGGGAGTGGGAGAGGAAGAAGCAGGCTCATGGCGGAAGAGCCTGATGTGGGGCTCAATCCCATAATGCCGGGATCACGCCCTGAGCCGAAGGCAGACGCTCAACCGCTATGCCACCCAGGCGCCCCCCAATGGGCTTTTCAATCACAGGATCCACGCCCCCCTGAGTCAAGTCAGGGGTGGACCCATGACCCAAGCCAGGCCAATCAGTTTATCTCTCTCAGAAATTTGAATCTAGAGCAGAAATACATTGGGAACAAAGCTGGGGGCATCACAATGCCGGATTTCGAGCTGTACTACAAAGCTGTGATCACAAAGACAGC
>NW_023195441.1:0-1019 GCF_002007445.2 Ailuropoda melanoleuca
TCTGTAAAATACACAGCAGCACAATCTCCTCATAGTAGGTAGGTAGGGAAAGACTGGACAGGGACCCCAAAGTGTGTATTGGGGTCCTTACACTAACCAGTAAGGCGATAATAAAGGGAGGTGATCAAGGACAAGGAAAGCATTCAGAAGAGTTAGTGGCCGGATGAGAGACACGATGAGCAGCCTGAAGGGTGTCAGGAAGCTGAGTTGGTGAAAGAAACCTGATGTATTTCAGATCATATTTGATCAAAGTAATTCCCAATCTATAAAGTGGAATATAGAACCAGACATTTGCATACTACACATCATACTCAACTCAGATGAGTGGCAGCCGTGTGGCTTCATGCGGTCTACGTGTATGGAAGCCAGAGGCAAGACACACCCTTGAAAGAGGGGTTAATGAACCCGATGCCCAGAGGGACCAGGCAGACAGGGCAAATGAATGACTCAAGGCAGTTGTAAGGGAGTGGCAAGGTCAATGATGTAATGAACAGCATGTGCAAACCCTGTGTGAAGGGCTTCTCTAGAACTCAGCCTCAGCCAATGGGGCTTCCTTGGGAAGTGGGCCAGTGTTGCAAGATCGCAGACATTTTTTCAAGATATTTATGGAATATTTATGTAAATTTATGTAAATTTATGGTATTTAAATGTTGAAACTAAACAAATTCTTAAAATCTGGCTGGGCCAAACTATGAATCTGAAAATCCCAGGTTACCTAAAGATCTCACTTTGCAACTCTGAAATAAAAGTTTGTCAGAATCTTAATGTAGAGGGTAAAGCTTCAGAGAAGGGCTTCTGTGGCATTCAGGAGCCCATGTATAAATCAGAAAACTGAGCNCAGGGTAAAGCTTCAGAGAAGGGCTTCTGTGGCATTCAGGAGCCCACGTATAAATCAGAAAACTGAGCCACCATTCCAGGAATCAGAGTTGGAATATCACAAGAGTGAGCAAAAATCTAGAGTTCTGGAGTTCTGTGGGCAAGCTAACACCCCAGTGTGCACCAGGTATGTCGGAAAGGTT
>NW_023195442.1:0-254 GCF_002007445.2 Ailuropoda melanoleuca
TGGTTATGGGTCTGTTCAGATTTTCTATTTCTTCCTGGTTAGTTTTGGTAGTTTATAGTCTCTAAGAATGCCCATTTCTTCCAGATTGTCTAAATTGTTGGCATATAGTTGCTCATAATATGTTCTTATAATTGTTTGTATTTCTTTGGTGTTGATTGTGACCTCTCCTCTTTCATTCATGATTTTATTTATTTGGGTCCTTTCTCTTTTCTTTTTGATAAGTCTGGCCAGGGGTTTATCAATCTTATTAATTC
>NW_023195442.1:434-588 GCF_002007445.2 Ailuropoda melanoleuca
GGTCAGGTTATGTATTTGAGAGCTTTCTTGTTTCTTGAGAAAGGCTTGTAGTGTTATATACTTTCCTCTTAGGACCACCTTTACTGAATCCCAAAAGTTTTGAAGAATTGTGTTTTCATTTTCATTTGTTTCCATGAATTTTTTAACTTCTTCT
>NW_023195443.1:0-920 GCF_002007445.2 Ailuropoda melanoleuca
TGTGTTCCCTCTCTCGCTGGCTGTCTCTATCTCTGTCCAATAAATAAAATCTTTAAAAAAAAAAAAAAAAGGTTGATTTTAGGGACACCTGGGTGGCTCAGTCGGTTGAGTATTTGACTCTTGATTTCGGCTCAGGTCATGATCTCAGGGTCCTGAGATGGAGTCTGCTTGGGATTCTCTCTCTCCCTCTCCCTCCGTCCCCCACCCCTCTTGCACTCTCTTCTCTCTCTCTCTCTAAAATACATAAATAAATCTTTTTTTAAAATAAAAATAAATTAAAAGGTTGATTATTCCTATTTTTCGGATGAAGAAACAGGTGATCATTTCAGGCTCACAGGTGGCCGAGCTGGGAGTTGAACCCAGGTCCTTGTGGTCCAGCGTCTAACTCTTGATGGCTGAGCCTGGATCCCAGCTAGGACCTTGCTGCCTTCACCCACCCTGGCCGGACCCGGGCTTCTCTCCCACCCCATGTTGAGCCCAGACATGGAAGTGACTCCCCCTTGGTCTCCCTTATCCTCTATTTCTGTGGCCTGGAGCCACCCCCCTCCAGGACTCAGTGCCTGCTCAAGCCTACACGAGCCCCCAAGATTGCACCTGGCCTGGGCCCTGGGCACGGGATGCATCTGTGCTCCCCCAGGTGCCTGCTGTGATCAGCAGTGCAGTTCTGGCTGCTCTCCTTAGGCCCCATTAGCAGGTGTCATACATGCTCCAGGGTTGTCAGTGATGAGGTTCAAAGCTGGAAGCTCATCAAAGCTCCCCCACAGGGAAAAGCNTACAGGGAAAAGCCCCCTTTCCATCTGAACATTCTGCTGGGTTTCAAAAAGAAGAATCTTCTCTCTGAAGGGCTCGGCTCAGGGATGGCCAGACCAAGCCTCCCTGCTCCTCTGCCGCCTGCCTCACAAAGGGCACAAAATACTGAG
>NW_023195444.1:0-682 GCF_002007445.2 Ailuropoda melanoleuca
GATCATTTATTATCTAGGGTCCTCTCAAATGTATTCCCGAAGAATGAGAATCTGAGAGCAGCTGAAAGAACGCTCCTAAATCTGAACTCTTCTTCCCAGAGGCAGCTGAATTCCAACGCAGGAGCCCGGTCGTCTTGTCTGTCATCAGGGGAGTATATGGCCAGGTACCCTGTGATTCTCAGATAACATCACCGTTTGCATTTGGGGACAAGCAGGTTGAAATTAACAAAGAGGTCTGAATAATACTCTTTCTCATAGTCTTGTTTTAAGGTTTTAGGATAATGTAGGGAAAGCTCCTGCTCCGTGGGAGGTACTAGTAGTTGGTGGTCATTATTAAAGGATACCTTGATTTACTGGGTCAACTCTCATCAAATCCATTCCCCACTCTAAGCCTTTGCCACACAGAAACCTCAGTTCCCCATAGTTATTATGCTTTCTATTCCCACTGGGCCATTGCAAATGCTGTTCCCTTTGGCTGTTCCAACCCTTCACTCCATTCCCTCTAACTGACTANACTCCATTCCCTCTAACTGACTAACTCTTAATGTACATTTTTAACATCAAAATTCATTTATAAATTGAACAAATATTTACTGAGGACCTACTATGTTCAAGGCACTGTTTTTCGATGCTGTGAATACATCGGGGCACAAATCAGACCAAACCCCAGTCATGTGTTCTC
>NW_023195445.1:0-541 GCF_002007445.2 Ailuropoda melanoleuca
GTCTGATCAGTGAGCTTCCATGATTTACTTGTGACAGAGTCATTTCGCATAGTCTGAATTCCCTCTTGAGCGCCCCATCCACCCAACACGCTTGTTGATTTTTTAAAGTGTAAGTTACATACAGCAACTTTGCTCTTGTGATGGACCGTTGTATGGATTTTTGACAAACGAATGGTCGTGTGTTGACTGGCACAGATCCTTAGAGAACAATTACATTTCCCCCACTATCACCCAACTCCTGGCGACCACTGACCTGCTTTCTATCTTTAGAGCTTGGTCTTTTCCAGGACATTGTATAAATAGAATCNATAAATAGAATCATTTACTATGTAGCTTTGGGGGCTGGACTTCTTTCTCACAGCAAATGGGTTTAAGATCCATCCATGTTGCTGTGTCAATTGATAGTTTGTTTCTATTTATTCAAATGTAGTATTTCATTGTATGGGTGTTACCATAGTTTATCCGTTTTCGTTTGAAGGTCATATGGGTTATTTCCAGCTTTTGGAAATGGTGAATAAAGCTTTTATAAAAATTCACTGTA
>NW_023195446.1:0-680 GCF_002007445.2 Ailuropoda melanoleuca
GGGGAACTATGGTAGCCATTATTGCTGTTCACTAAATATTTCCAGTTTCCCACTTGGGTCCATGGGAGAAGTGCACATTCCCATCCCTTTGATGTTAGGTGTGGCCATGTGACTTACTTTGGCTAAAGGAATGTGAGTGATATGTGTCACTTCTATTTAGAACTTTTAAAACCAGTTCCTGATTTGCTACATTTTCTATTTTCCTCTGCAACGTCAACCAGCAATGTTTTCAGATGGCAACGGAACTGAGAAGGAATGTGACCGATATGCAATGAATGGGGAGAAAGTTTTCCACGTATCCTGCTGCTGCAATTATTTTGAATGTTACTGCGGCATGATCTAGCCCATCCTGACTGATACCAAGAAAAATGTGCCTCACTAGTTTTGGGAATACGGTGATAGGGTCATTGCAAATGTTCATTCGAGGACAAGTGAATGGAATTAAACCAACTTAGAAACTACAAACATCTACAGCATGAAAAGAAATAACATGACATGTAAGAGATAAATTTTCAGAAAAAAGTTNGCAGAAAAAAGTTTTATTCTAGGAAACAATTTTAGATAGCACTTGCTCTGAACATTTAAAGAAACTAAACAGGAACTTTGAGAAACAAGATACGAAAGATGAGATAAAGCAACAATTTCAAATGAAAAAGAAGTTGGCATATGAAATCATGTCT
>NW_023195447.1:0-2720 GCF_002007445.2 Ailuropoda melanoleuca
GGATATATTTCCATTTATTTGGGACATATTTAATTTCTTTAATTTGTGTCATCAATGCCTTATAGTTCTTAGAGTATAGTTCTTTCACCTCCTTGGTTAATTTTTTCTGGTTAGTTTATTCTTTTTGATGCATTTGTAAATAGGATAAGTTTTCTTAATTTCTCTCTGAGCTAGATTTTTATTAGTGTATAAAAATACAACAGATTTCTGTATATTGATTTTGTATTTTGCAACTTTACTGAATTCATTTATTATAATACATTTATTATAATAGTTTTATTATAATAGTGTTTGGGGGAGAGTTTAATGTTTTCTATATAATGTNGTGTTTGGGGGAGAGTTTAAGGTTTTCTATATAATGTATCATGTCATCTGAAAATAGTGATAGTTTTACTTCTTTCTTATGAATTTAGATGCCTTTTTTTCTTTTTCTTCACTGATTGCTTTTGTTAGGACTTCCATTACTATGTGTAAGGAAAGTAGTGAGAGTGGGCATCTTTATCTTGTTTTTGATTTTAGAGGAAAAGCTTTCAGCTTTATATCATTTAGTATGTTAGGTGTGTCTTTTTTTCCATATATGGCCTTTATTTTGTTGAGATATATTTTCCTTTATATTCCTCCTTAGAGAATTTTTTATCAAGCATAGATGTTGAATTGTATTAATTTTTTTTTCTGCATCTGATGAGATGATATTATCATATGATTTTATCAACATCATCATGTGATGATTTTAATCAGCATATGATTTTTATCATTCATTTTGTTAATGTGTATTATATTGATTGATTTTCAAGTATTGAACCATCCTTGCCTCCCTGGGATAAGTGTGGTGATTGATCCTTTTAATTTTTTTTTTTTTTATAATTTGGTTTGCTAATATNGAGATATATTTTCCTTTATATTCCTCCTTAGAGAATTTTTTATCATGCATAGATGTTGAATTGTATTAAATTTTTTTTCTGCATCTGATGAGATGATATTATCATATGATTTTATCAACATCATCATGTGATGATTTTAATCAGCATATGATTTTATCATTCATTTTGTTAATGTGTATTACATTGATTGATTTTCATGTATTGAACCATCCTTGCCTCCCTGGGATAAGTGTGGTGATTGATCCTTTTAATTTTTTTTTTTTTTATAATTTGGTTTGCTAATATTTTGTTGAAGATCTTTGTATGTATGTTCATCAGGGGTACTAATCTATAATGTTCTTTTTTTGTAGTGTCCTTGTCTGGTTTGGTATCAGGGTAATGCTGGCTTCATAGAATGAATATGTTTAAATATGTTCCTTTCTTTTACTTTTTGGAATAGGTTGAGAAGGATAGACATTAACTCTTCTTTAAATATTTGTTAAAATTCACCTGTGAAGCCATTTCATCCTGAACTTTTATTTATTACTAGTTTTTTGTTTGTGTTTGTGTTTGATTACTGACTCAATTTTATTCCTAGTAATTGCTCTGTTGAGATATTCTATTTCTTCCTGATTCAATCTTGGAAGATTGTTTCTAGGAATTTATCCATTTCTTTTAGGTTGTCAAATTTGTTGTCATAGAGTAGTAGTCTCTTATAATCCTTTGTATTTTTGTGGTGCCAGTTGTAACTTCTCTTTCGTTTGTGACTTGCATGTGTGTGTGTGGGAGGGGTGGGGTCCTCTTTTTCCCATGATGAATCTGGCTGAATGTTTATCAATTTTATATTTTCAAAGAACCAGATCTTTGTTTCACTTATCTTTTCTATTGTTTTGTTTTTGGGGTTTTTTAGTCTCTATTTCATTTGTTTTCACTCTGATCTTTATTATTATTTCCTTCATTCTACTAACTTTGGGATTTGTTTGTTCTTCTTTTCCTAGTTCTTTTAGATGTAAAGTTGGACTGTTTATTTGAGATTTTCTTGTTTTTTGAAGTAGGCCTGAGTTGCTATAAACTTTTCTCTTAGAACTACTTTAGTGTCCCAGTGATTTTGAAGGCTTATGTTTCCATTTTCATTTCTCTCTAGATATTTCATTTTTTTCTTTGATATTTTTCATAGACTAATTAGTTATTTAGTAGTATATTGTTTAGCCTTCATATGTTTTTTTGTTTGTTTGTTTTTTATAATTGATTTCTAGTTTCATACTCATGGTTAGAAAAGATCCTTGATATGATTTCAATCTGCTTACATTTACTGAGATTTGTTTTGTGGCCTAACATGTGATCTATACTGGAGAATGTTACATGTGCACTTGAAAAGAATGTGTATTCTATTTTTGGATGGAATATTCTGTTTTTATTTGTTAAGTCTATGTGATCTAATGTGTCATTCAAAGCTGTGTTTCTTATTGATTTTCTCTCTGGATGATTTATTCATTGATGTAAGGGGGGTGTTAAAGTCCCCTACTATTACTGTATTACTATCCATTTCTCCTTTTATGTCTATTAATGTTTGTTTATATATTTAGGTGCTTCTACATTGGGTACATAGATATTTATAATTATTATATCCTCAGGTTGGGTTGATCCTTTTATATTAATTCACTGCCCTTCTTTGTCTCCTACCACAGGCTTTATTTTAAAGTCTATTTTGTCTGATATAAGTATAGATACACTAGATTTCCATTTAGCTTCCACTTACATGGAATATCTTGTTCCATCCCTTCACTTTCAATCTTTGTTTACCTTTTAATCTGGGGTGAGTTTCTTTTAGGCAGTATATAGTTGGTTTTGTTGTTGTTG
>NW_023195448.1:0-814 GCF_002007445.2 Ailuropoda melanoleuca
TATAATTTTCTCACTTTCTCTCTTACAGTACTGAAGGTGAACAGGAGGAGACATTAAAGGAATCACCAAAGAAGCTGAAAGACAAAGACATGTAGGGCCACCAAAGTGTTGCTTAAGGATGCTGTGTAGTCTTGGTTTTAGGGGAATAGTATTTCCTTATTTGTAAGAGAATACTTTCTTCCCAGTTTTATGTATACATTTAATGTGAGCGTGTTTCTTCTTTCGCCAAAAAGCTGCTATGATNTGATCTAAATTAATAGCATCTTTTTTTTAAAGATTTTATTTCTTAGAGTGCGCGTGCACATGTGCGCACACAAGAGGGGGAGGGGCAGAGGGAGACGCAGACTCCCCACTGAGCAGGGAGTCTGATGTGGGGCTCAGTCCCACCAGCCCAGATCATGACCTGAGCCGAAGGCAGACGCCCAGCCAACTGAGCCACGCAGGCGCCCCTAGATTAATAGCATCTTATAATCAAGGAAATACAGTGATAGTAATGATGATGATGATATTAAGTTTACACTTGAGGTAGATGAAATCTGTTTTCCACATAAATATACTTTCATCTGTGGAAATAGTTTATTTTTAGCTGCTGAGATATGTTTAAAGTTAGTATCTCTTTTTAGGATATTCTCTTATATTCTCTTTCAGATACATAAGATATTCTAGATAGGCTAATACTGGCCTACTGCCAACTAAAAATTCTTATCAAGAGCATCCTTCAAAAGTACCCCTTGGGTTGGGGTGCCTGGGTGGCACAGCAGTTAAGCGTCTGCCTTCGGCTCCAGGCTCGATCCCAGCGTTATGGGATCGAGCC
>NW_023195449.1:0-1135 GCF_002007445.2 Ailuropoda melanoleuca
GGTTAAGCAAGATGTCTGCAGTCCCACTCAACATGAGACTGAAGGAAGGGTTTAAGATGATCTGTGGTTTAACTTTATCCAAGCAGCTCAGTCCTTGGTGAGCTTCTTTAATTGAAAGTTACTTGTACTGCCTTTCAAGTTACAGAAAGGGGATAACAAAGGCAAGGTATCGCTTTCTTTTCTTGTTAGACTCCATCCCTGGCTTTGACTCTTTCCCCCTCTGACAACAGCTTTGGTTAGAAGTGGAAAGATGGATTGGCACGAACGCCATTCTGCATTCTGACGTCTTCCCTCTGGTGAAGCGGTATTGTGTTCAAGCCATAAAGAAGATAGAGAATATGGGGGACAATAGGTATTCATAATTCAGTAGTCAGAAAAATGCACCGTATAATTGAGAGTTACTTCCATTTAATAAATTGCAAGTCTTCATTCCTGAAATGGCTCCTAGGCTGGCAAATATCTAGGCTACCGTATACAATTCTTTTAGACCTACTGCCCTTTCGTCATTCACTCTGATATATAGAACTGAGAACATTAGCTCAAAGATGTGCCCAAGAAAAGCACAAAAGCCACATGAAATCCATATGGGGATTCTCCAAGGGCATCACTGACTTCGGTAATAGAAAAACAAATATATCAAATGGCCACCGAGGAACCAAGATTAACCTGAGGAACGGAAGGTTGTGAACCTATCAGTACCTGCAACATGGCTTGAGAGAAAAATGGGAAAACAAATGCTATAGTAACTCAACACTGACAGCCTCATCCAAAAATGAGATTCCGAGACACTCCTGAAGGCATTATAGACTCACTGCAGATAGAAACTGGGCTCCTATGTCAGAGCCTGGCCCGTGCAAAGCTCAAGCTTGCCTCAGGCTTCACTGGAATTCAGTCTTGAAAGTGATATTAAAGTTCATGTAGCAAAAACTATGTTGTAGAGAGCTGACTTTAGTATGACCCATTTTTTTTTTTGTCAAAAACAAAAACAAAAACAAAAACACAGCAGATAACAGTATATGTGCTGTATGTGGGGTCTGTATGAGCATAAAGGTGCTGGCAAATATGACCCAGTCTGTTAACACTGATTCGCCTAGGGGTGAAGTGAAATGAGGCAGAGAGAGACCAGCATTTAGGA
>NW_023195450.1:0-675 GCF_002007445.2 Ailuropoda melanoleuca
TTGTAAAATATTGCTGAAAGTAAAGAAGATTAAAAGAAAATGGAAAGAACTCCATCCTGTTTTTATGGAGCAGAAGACTTAATATTAAAATAGTCATACTTCTTTTCTTTTCCTTTTTATTTTTATTTTTTTTATTACTAACTTGTAATGTATTATTTGTTTCAGGGGTACAGGTCTGTAATTCATCAGTCTTACACAATACACAGCACTCACCACAACACATACCCTCCCCAGTGTCCATCACCAGCCACCCCATCCTTCCATCCCCCTCCTCTCCAGCAACCCTCAGTTTGTTCCGAGATTAAGAGTCTTTTATGATTTGTTTCCCTCTCTGGTTTCGTCATTTCATTTTTTCCTCTCTTCCCCTATGATATGCCTTATTTCTTAAGTTCCACATATCAGTGAGATCATATGATAATTGTCTTTCTGATTGACTTATTTCACTTAGCATAATACCCTCTAGGTTCCATCTACATCATTGCAAATGGCAAGATTTCACTTTTGATGGCNGATGGCTGCATAATATTCCATTGTGTGTGTGTGTGTGTGTGTGTGTGTGTGTGTATACACACACACCACATCTTCTTTATTGATTCATCTGTCAGACATTTGGGCTCTTTCTATAGTTTGGCTATTGTGGACATTGCTGCTGTAAACAAAAAGAAAAAAAAAGAA
>NW_023195451.1:0-2613 GCF_002007445.2 Ailuropoda melanoleuca
AAAGAAAGAAAGAAAGAAAGAAAGAAAGAAAGAAAGAAAGAAAGAAAGAAAGAAAGAAGACAGACAAGGACAACAAATAGAAAATAGTAACAGATACGGTAGATGATGGCAACTCCATCAAAATCATTTTAAATGTGAATGGTCTTAATATATATTACAGAAACTATCAAGAGTGGGTTAAATAAGGATCCAAATGTATGTTGTCTATAAAAAATACAATTCCATTATAAACAAAGATAAATTGAAAGTAAAGAAACAGAGAATATACTATACTAACACTAATCAAAAGAAGGTAGAACTAGCTATTTTAATTTCAGACAAAGCAGATTTTAGCACAAGGGAAATTATCAGACATAAGGAGGGTATCACATAAGATAAAAGAGTCAATTCCTCAAGTAGGCATACAATTTTTAATGTGTACACATCCAGCATATGTACATCAAAATTAGTGAGGAAAAAATGATTGAGCTGAAAGGAGAAACAGACAAGTTCACTATTATAATTGAAGAATTTAAACGCCAATATCAGTAATTGATAGACCCAGCAGACAGAAAATCACTATATAGTTGAAGTGTTCAGCACCATCAGTCAACCGAATCTAACTGACATTTATAAAATACTTCATCTAACAACATCAAAATATATATTCTTCTTAAGCTCACATAGAACATTCCCCAAAATGGACTGATCCTGGCACATAAAACACAGGTTAGCAAATTTAAAAGAATAAAAATCATATAAAGCACATTCTCGGATGACAACAGAGTTAAACTAGATATCTATAACAGAAAGGAGGTAGAAAATCCCCCAATATTTCAATATTTGGATATT
This sequence comes from Ailuropoda melanoleuca, assembly GCF_002007445.2. NCBI lineage: Eukaryota > Metazoa > Chordata > Mammalia > Carnivora > Ursidae > Ailuropoda > Ailuropoda melanoleuca. The sequence continues at coordinate 832 of NW_023195451.1, forward strand.
AAAAAATATTCTTTGAAGTATACATGGGTAAAAGAAGAAGTATCAAGGAAATTACAAAAACTATTTGAACTAAATGAAAATGAAAATACAACTTTTTAAATTTTGTATGTTGTAACAAAAGGAGTGTTCAGAGAGAAATTTATGTTAAATACATATGCTAGAAAAAATGAAAATATAAAAATTAATAATCTAAGCTTCAACATTAACAAACTTGAAAGTGTAGAGCAAACTGAATCCAAGTAAGCAGAAAAAGGAGAAACAACAAAAAATTAGAATAGAAATCAATGAAACTGCAAACAGGAATTTAATAGAGAAAAATCAAGGAAACTGAAAGCTGGTTCTAGAAAAGATAAATAGAATTGATAAAACTTCAGCTAAACTAAACAGGAGGTAAAAAAGATGACACAGTTATTAATATCAGAATGAAATTTGGGCCAAAAAACTGATCTCAGGGTCATTAAAATGATAATAAAGAAATACTATGAACAACTCCTACCCCCAAATGTGGTAAATTAGATTAAATAAACTAGTTCCTTAAAAGACATGATCTACTCAAAGGAACACAAGGAGAAATAGATAATTTAAATAGGCCTATATATTACAGAAACTGAAGTGACACATACTAACCATCCCTAAACAGAAAATACCAGGTCCAAATGGTTTCACTGTGAATTCTATGAAATACTTGAAAAATAATACCAATTCTCTTACAATCTCATCCAGAAAATAGAAGCAAAGGGAATACTTAGTAACATGTTCCATGAGGCCAGCATTACTCTAACACCAAAATAAAAAAAAAAAGACATTACTAGGGAGAAAATTATAGACCAATAGCTCTTATGAATGTAGATGCAAATATCCTCAACAAAATATTAGCAAGTAAATCCAACATTATATAGAAAAAATTATATACTATGTCCAAATGTGATTTATTCCAGGTATGCAAGGCTGGTTTAAAATTCAAAAATCAATTAATGTAGCCCATCATACCAATAAGCTAAATAGAAAAAACATATTTCATACCAGTAAATGCAGAAAACACATTTGACAAATTCATTATCTACTCACATAAAAACTTTCAGCAGCTCAGGCATAGAAGGAACATCCTCAGTTTGCTAAAGAACATCTACAAAACAAAACAAAACAAAACAAAAATCGCTAAAACTAACAACATACTTAATGGTAAAAAAAAAAAACTAGTTGTTTTCTCCCTATAATCAGGAACAAGATAAAAATGACCTATCTCACCATTCCTATTCAACATTGTACTGAAAGCCCTAGCTAATTCAAGACAAGAAAAGGAAATAAAAGACATAAGACTAGAAAAGAAGAAATAAATCTTGTTCGCAAATGATATGATTATCTATGTAGAAAATTCCAAAGAACTGACAAAAAGAAAAACCTCCAAGTTCTAATGAGCGATTATACCACAGTTAGAAAATACAAAGTTAGTATACAAAAGTCAATTGTTTTCGCATATGGCAACAACAAACAATTTGAATCTGGAATTAAAAACACAACACTACATTAGTAACAACAAAAACTGAAGTAATTAGTTGCAACTCTAACAAACCATGTAAAGATTACAGATCTATATAAGGGAAACTATAAAACTCTGATAAAAGAAATCACATATTTANTTGACAAAAAGAAAAACCTCCAAGTTCTAATGAGCGATTATACCACAGTTAGAAAATACAAAGTTAGTATACAAAAGTCAATTGTTTTCGCATATGGCAACAACAAACAATTTGAATCTGGAATTAAAAACACAACACTACA
>NW_023195452.1:0-641 GCF_002007445.2 Ailuropoda melanoleuca
TGTCAGCTGGGCTGGAGACGAGTCCACCCTGGGGCAGTGTCCTCACAGCGGCTGGCTCACACACGGCTGGGAGCACCAAGACACGGGAGTTGTCTCCTCAGGCAGGACAGGTTCCTTCTGGGCCAGTAGTGAGCAGCCCGGGCCAAGCCTGAAATCTGCAGATGGAGTCTGGAAACGTCTCCACGCCTTAAAGCTTCCCCAAGTCCAGGACAGATTTCTGTTCTCACTCTGGAAGAGTCGCCAGCTGCTTAAGGCGTGGAGGGCCCCCTTCAACCGGAGTGACTCTCAAGGTTAATCAGCTGTGAAGTAATAGGTAATGGTACTTACAAAGCTGGCGGGAGGATGAACAGAGACGTTCCACGTGAACACTCAGTCAAGCATATGACGCACTGTAAATGCACAACATGTTAACTATTTTGTTGGTGGGGCTATTTTAGATCCTAAGGCAAAGTCTTTCAGAATCACTGTCTNACTTTCAGAATCACTGTCTCAGAGGTTCAGGCCAGGCTCTAAAAACCCAGGCGGGACAGCCCTAGAGGGTACGAACAACTGTTTGCACGGGCTTGTTGGGTCGCATTTAAACTGAGACAATGATCTTTGAACCACTCAACTGCCTTCATTTCTATTGTGTTTTTCTTTTT
>NW_023195453.1:0-200 GCF_002007445.2 Ailuropoda melanoleuca
AATGAATCATGGAACTTTACATTGAAAACTAGGGATGTACTGTATGGTGACTAAGATAATATAATTAAAAAAATTATTATAAAAAAATGAAAGCCAATAGTAGGTTCTTTGAAAGGCTAATAAAAATGATAATCTTCTCAGGGGGAAAAAAAGTAATGATGTACTATATTTTGGCTAATTGAACTAAACAGACAAACAAA
>NW_023195453.1:242-1672 GCF_002007445.2 Ailuropoda melanoleuca
ACAAACAAATAATAAATTAATAAATCAATCAATAAATATTTTTTTCTTTTTTAAAATATTTTTCCTTTTCAACTAGTTCCTTATTTGATCACATATTTCTTTTTAGGTCTTTTTCTGAAGTTCATTTTTACATTTACTTTTTATAGATACATTCTTTTTGGGGGGGGTTCATTCACTGTATACAATTTTATTTTTGTATGTATTTAAGTTTTGCTTTCTTTTCAGATTTGGGATTTGCTGTCTTCTATCAAACAGACCAAAATTCACCCAGGACAACATGAATCACCCTGTTTATCCATCTGGGAGATTATATTCTCTCCCCTGACACCTCTTTTTTTCTTTTTCTATTCTTTTTTGGTTGTTGTTCTCTTCTTACTTGTCAAGTGTGTATTTTGCTTGGGTCATTGTTGGCATTTTTCATTTGATTTACTTGTTCATGCATTCTTCTCTGGGTGAAATGACTAGAAGGACGAATCCATAGCAAAGGAAAGAATCAGTGGTAATACTCTCTACCACAGATCTAATTGATATGGATATAAGGAAACTGTCAGAGCTGGAATTAAGAATAACAATTATAAAGTTACTAGCCAGGCTTGAAAAAGTAATAAAAGACATTAGAGCATCTCTTAGTGCAGAAATAAAATCTAAGTAGATTGAAATTAAAAATGTTTCAAGTAAGACACATTCTAAATTGGATGTTCTAACAGCTAGGGCAAGTGAGGCAGAAAAGAGAGTGACATAGAAGATAAGTTGATGAAAAGTAAGGAAGCTGGGGAAAAGAGAGAAAAACAATTAATGGAACATGAAGCGTGGCTTTGAAAAACCAGAAATACCATGAAGTGAAACTGTATTAGAATTATTTGGGTCCCTGAGTAGAAGAAAGAGAGAGGGGGACAGAAGGTATATTGGATCAAATCATACCTGATAACTTCCCTAATCTGGGGAAAAAACAAGCATTCAAGTCCAAGAGGTAGACAGATGCCCCCCAAAATCAATAAAACCAGATCAACTCCCCAAGATATAATAGTGAACATTGCAACTTTCAGAGATAAAAGAGAAAATTCTGAAAGAAGCTCAAGACAAGAGGTTCTTAACATAAAGGGTAAAAAATATTAGCTGGCTGCAGACCTATCCACAGAGACCAGGCAAGGTAGAAAGGCCTGGCATGATATATTCAGCATATTAAATGAGAAAAACATGCAACCAGGACTTAGTTTATCATACAAGGCAGTCTTTCAAAATGGAAGGAAGGATAAAGAGCNAGATAAAGAGCTTCCAGGACAAACAGAAACCTAAAGAATTTGTGACTACTAAACCACCCTTGGAAGAAATACTTAAGTGGATCCTATAAGCAAAGATGAGAACAAAAGGAGAGAGCAAAAAGTAACATAGATTGGAAGGAAATAGACACAGAATATACAGAAACTAGG
>NW_023195454.1:0-585 GCF_002007445.2 Ailuropoda melanoleuca
CACAACTAATGAATCATGGAACTTTACATCAGAAACCAGGGATGTACTGTGTGGTGACTAACATAATATAAAAAATATATATTATTAAAATAATCAAGAGTTCCTTGTATATTTAAAAAACAAATTTTTTCACATGTATCTTTTAGAAAGTTATCCTCTTTTTCAAGATTTTCTGAGACTGGGGCTTGCCATTTATTTTTGAATTTTTCTTTCATAGATCATAAGATTTAATTTTAATAAATTTCAGCTTATCAATTTTTTTAAAACATAAGTTATGCCCTGGGACCTATGGCTGTCTCAGTCAGTGAAGCATATGACACTTGATCTCATGGTTATAAGTTTGAGCCTCATGTTTGGTGTAGAGATTTCTTTAAAAAATAAGTTATGTGTTGGCATTGTATCAAATGATCATTTGCGTACCCAACGTCGNGCGTACCCAACGTCGTCTAGGTTTCTCCTATGTTAACATCTACAGACTTTGTAGTTTTACATTTTATGTTTAGGTCTACAATACATTTTCAGTTAATTTTGGTGAAGGATATAAAATGTTTTTCTATATTTATTTATTTGCACCAGGATGTCCAG
>NW_023195455.1:0-1124 GCF_002007445.2 Ailuropoda melanoleuca
AAGTGCACCTTGTAAGCATGAAAGTATGAAAGGATCTTCAAGAGAGAATGTTTTATGGGCAACAAGAGTTCGTGAATTTGCTTTAGTGGAGCCATAATTAATTTGAGCGGGCAGGGACTTTCAGGAGTACACTGTTTCTATAGCATCTGAGATCTAATTAAAACAAAAACTAAACTGAGAGCAATGTTTCCTTTCTTTTTAAAGGAAGAGAAAGAACACACTTAAAACACACACACAAGCAAGCCAAACCTATGCATTATTCACATGTTTAAAAATTCTTTTTGGGGGGGAAATGAGGACAATTAATCAAAAATGACAGTACCTGCTGGGGTTGTCATCATTAGCATGACCACCACCCAACAAAGGCTCTTAAAAGTAATCATTTCCAAATGGCTAATATGGGAGGTTACCACAACTATCCCATCTAGAGATGCATTAAGAAATCACTTTGGTTCTCACTTCCCCTAGAAACACAGACAAAAAAATAATTCTTAAGATTCAGCTTTTTTTTTAAGTTGAAATATGAACCAGTGGAGGGAGGAAGTGGCCCCTTTCTCATTGATGCTCAGGGAACTTTGAAGATAGAGACATGAAGTGCCCCTGCTCTTTTAGATTTGAACTAAGCCAAGGCAATCCAGTGGTGTGCCTTGGGCATTCATGTGTGCTGTCCAAAGCAACAGAGGTAACATCTGGCACCATCGAGAGATGTCAAGACAATTTCCCCATAAATCATCATTAAAGAGTCGCCCTGCGGTTTTTTTCATTAATTTAAATTTTGTCCTATAATTTATTTTGCCTGATGACCACATGTTTCCCCTGTGTTTGGGCCAGGGACGATAACAGACCTGGAAAAGAATGGTGATAGAGCAGGGCTCCCCTTTCCGCTTTTACCCCCGCTCTTTTTTTTTCAGAAATTGCATTGGTCAACCTCGGTCTCAAATAAAGAAGTGGTGCCTGTTTCCTTATTCTTAGGTAAGTTGCACTTGGAAATAAGCCTTCACCTGAAAAGAGAATAGAGCACACTCCTTTCTCAGAAGGATTGTACCTACAGACGTACAGGCATTGGGCAGGAAATAAGAAAGGACAGTCTTAAAACCAGATCTGCTTCCTGAGGAAGTAAAATT
>NW_023195456.1:0-579 GCF_002007445.2 Ailuropoda melanoleuca
AAAAAATTATTATTAATTAATGAATAAATAAATAATAAAAATTTAAAAAGCTAACTAGGAGGCACCGGGTGATTCATCCGGTTAAGTGTCTGACTCTTGGTTTTGGCTCAGGTCCTGATCTCATGGGTCATGAGACCAAGCTTGAGTTGGGCTCTATACTCAGTGGGAGTCTGCTTGGATAGTCTCTCCTTCTGCTCCTTTCACTGCTTCCTCTCTCTCTAGTTCTCTCCCTCAAAAATAAATAAATCTTTAAAAGAACAAAAGTAAATAAAAATAAAAATAAATTTAAAAAGCTAGCAGGGGTCAGAGTTAATGCAAAATAGAAAATGAATGATTGATCTTACCTCAAGGATATGAGTTAATATATTGCATATAGCTAGTAAAATTATTGCAAGTTCTTATAGTAGTATTAAATTTAGTATATTTCTTGGNAAATTATTGCAAGTTCTTATAGTAGTATTAAATTTAGTATATTTCTTGGAATCCTGAAGTCATGTCATGAATTTTGGGTGTACCACATAAACAAGTTACCAAAGCACCAATTTCACAAAGAAAGAATATTTTTAAACATATGTGTAT
>NW_023195457.1:0-2810 GCF_002007445.2 Ailuropoda melanoleuca
TTGCTCATTTTATCTGGCCTGTGCAAACGTATCTGTTCTCGGGTTCAGGGTCCTGATTTTCAGGCCCTGCCACACGTTCTGTAAATTGTTTAGAAAACTTTACGCGATTCATTTCTATGGAAGTGCTGTCTTTCTACCTGATATTCAAGTGTCGTCTGTGCTGCGGATCCTTTCAGCTTCCTGTCTTCTGAACCCCATATGACTCTTCTGGTGATTCCTGTGGGGTTCAGCATTTGGAAAAGTCTCTGTTTGGACTAAGACACAGAAAATATATTCACAATCTGTACAAACTGTAACACGTACTCATGGTTAAGCGGGGGAGCACTCAGAATTGTTAGGGTAAAACCACCTTATATGTCCAGTGTCATTGATGTCAGTACGGCAGATAAAATTTGAGGCTATTTGCACACAAGAAGTGTTGTCACTACACTGGAGACCCACCCTTTTTTAACGGTCAAGGTGAAAATGGCAGGAGTGTGTAACTTACTGAACGTTGCTGTCTTTGTACTTATATTTGAAAAAGCACGTTAACCTCAATTCTTACAATTATACTGGAACTCTAAAACTGATTAACATTTCGGTCACTGAAAGCAAAACTAGCCACACAGCTATCCAATTCATTATGAATCAGAGCTAATATTTACTGGTATTAGATATGTCCCAGGCACTTCTGTGAATATCATTCATTTCCTCATTTACTCTTCAAAAATATTTTCATCTGATACCTTTATCACCTCTTTTGTATCATAGGGTTGTTTTAGGAATTAACAGATTATCTTTGCAAAATAGCACAACATTTGGGCTAAATTGAATACTCGGGTAGAGCTATTAACACTCTCAGCAAATTAGGAATAGATGGGAAACACCCTCAGTTTGATAGAAAACATCTACATCCTCTTAGAACTAATAAGTGATTATGACAAAGTTACAAGGCACAAAGTTAATACACTGAAGTCAATTGTTTTCTTATGTACCAGCAATGAACAAGGGGAATTCAAAATTAAAAACTTAATGCCATTTATATCACCACCCCTAAAATTGAGATATTTAGGTACTAAATCTAACATTTATATGAGGAAAGCTATAAAATTCTGATGAAGGAAACAAAAGAAAAACTAAATAAATGGAAAGGTATGCCATGTTCATGGATAAAAAGACTCAACATTGTCAAGATATTAGTTCTTCCCAATTTTATCTACAGATTCAATTCATTAAGAATAAAAACCCCAGCAAGTTATTTTGTGGATATCGATACACTGATTCTAAAGTTTATCTGGAGAGAAAAAAGACCCAGAATAGTCAACATGATCTGAAAAAGAAACAAAGTTGAAGGACTGATACTACTTGACTTCAAAACTTATTATATAACTCCAGTAGACAAGACAGTGCGGTACTGGCAAAAGAAAAATAAACAAATAGATAAATGGAACAGAACTGAGAGCGCAGAAATGGACCCACATAAATATTGTCAAGTCATCTTTGACCAAGGAGCAAAGGCAATCTCTCTAATAATTGGTGCTGGAACACATCCACATGCAAAAATAAAGTAAAATAAATCTAAACACAGAACTGACACCCTTCACAAAAATGTACTCAAAATGGGTTATAAACATAACTGTAAAAACAAAACAAAACAAAACAAAAAAAAGCATGAGACTCTTAGGAAATAGCACAGGAGAAAACCTAGATGATCTCTGGTATAGTGAAGATTTTTAGATACAAAGGCAAACACACAGTTCTTGAAAGAAATAATTGATAAGCAGGACTTCATTAAAATTAAAAACTTCTGCTCTATTAAAAAAAATTGTCAAGAGAATGAGAAGACAAGCCATAGACTGGGAGAAACATTTGCAAAAGACACGCCTGATAAAGGACTGTTTTCCAAAATATAAAAGAACTTTTAAAATGTAACAATGAGAAAACAAACAACCCAGTCCAAAGACCTTAAAAGACACCGCACTGAAGAAAATATACAGTTTGCAAATAAGCATATGATATAGTGCTTCACATCATATACCATCAGAGAAATGCAAATTAAAATGACAATGATATATTATTAGAATGGCCAACATCCAGAACACTGACAACATCAAAAGCCGGTAAGGATGTAGAGCAAAAGGAACTCTCACGTGTCGCTGGTAGGAACGTAAAATGGTGCAGCAGCTTTGGAAGACAGTTTGTCAGTTTTCTACAAAACTAAATACACCCTTAATATATAATCCAGCAATCACATCCTTTGGATTTTACCCAAAGGAGTTGAAAATTTATGGCCAAAGAAAACCTTCATGTGCATTTGTATGGCAGCTTTATTCATAATTACCAAAATTTGGAAACAACCATGATATCTCTGAGTAGGTGAATAGATTAATAAACTGGGGTCTATCCACACAACGGAATATTACTCAGCACTAAAAAGAAATGAACTATCAAGTCATGAAAAGACACAGAGGAACTTCAAATGAATATTGCTAAGTGAAAGCAGCCAATTTGAAAAGGTTGCATGCTGAATGATTTCTAACGATATGACATTCTGGAAAAGGCAAAACCATAGAGACAGTAAAAATCAGTGGTTGCTAGGGACTGTTGGGGNGTGCATTTTTATGGCAGCTTTATTCATAATTACCAAAATTTGGAAACAACCATGATATCTCTGAGTAGGTGAATAGATTAATAAACTGGGGTCTATCCACACAACGGAATATTACTCAGCACTAAAAAGAAATGAACTATCAAGTCATGAAAAGACACAGAGGAACTTCAAATGAATATTGCTAAGTGAAAGCAGCCAATTTGAAAAGGTTGCATGCTGA
>NW_023195458.1:0-1119 GCF_002007445.2 Ailuropoda melanoleuca
GTTTCAGCCTTGGACAGGCAGTAAATATTCCCAACAATAATGAACAACCTCCAAGATCCACAGCCACTCCCAAAAAAAAAGACAATTGCCCTGAGAGTTGGAAACACTCGGTAGGATCCCAGCCACAAATGGAGAGCAACCCACATTTCCGAACAGCCTTATTACCGGGGTCCCCAACCCGACTGTTGCCAAGCCAAGTTCTCAGGACACAAAATGAGACAAGAAGGCAAAAGCTGTCCCTGGCAGGGAAGGGACCCACCACCAAGGAGTACCCAAAAGCACGTTCACCTGTTGCAATTCAAAGACCTTATTCTTACAAACGTTTTTTGTTTTTGGGGGGTTTTTTTGCCTGCCAATCTGAATTCAGAAAGGAAGGGACAACGTGAAATGTTGCCTTTTTCTCTCAACCAGGCACCACAGACACAGATGGAAATGCGAGAGCTAACTTCGGCCATAATTCTTACCTTCCACGGGCTTCTGCCGGTTTTCTCAGGATCCCATCTGCAGGCTCTGGAGTGAGTGAGGTACCTTAGCGGGTCTCATCCTGGCCACCAGCAATGTTCCTAGGAGGAAAAATCGTTCTCCCTCTGCGCTTTAATGGTGAGTGCTTGGCTCTAGGGCACCTCGTTTTTGGAGANAGTTCACCTGTTGTAATTCAAAGACCTTATTCTTACAAACGTTTTTTGTTTTTTGGGGGGTTTTTTTTGCCTGCCAATCTGAATTCAGAAAGGAAGGGACAACGTGAAATGTTGCCTTTTTCTCTCAACCAGGCACCACAGACACAGATGGAAATGCGAGAGCTAACTTCGGCCATAATTCTTACCTTCCACGGGCTTCTGCCGGTTTTCTCAGGATCCCATCTGCAGGCTCTGGAGTGAGTGAGGTACCTTAGCGGGTCTCATCCTAGCCACCAGCAATGTTCCTAGGAGGAAAAATCGNGGCCACCAGCAATGTTCCTAGGAGGAAAAATCGTTCTCCCTCTGCGCTGTAATGGTGAGTGCTTGGCTCTAGGGCACCTCGTTTTTGTAGACGCTTACCTAGGTTAAACGTTCTCCACTGTGGCCACAGGAACTCCAGAATACCTTTGGTGAGGCTAGCCTGCTTGTTCAGCCTCAGAAC
>NW_023195459.1:0-4064 GCF_002007445.2 Ailuropoda melanoleuca
ATGCACGCTCACACGCAGATGGGCACGTGCATATACACAGAGCTGTACACACCCCCATGGGTGCACACACATATGCACATACAGAGATGTGCACATGCATGTACAAGTACACACACATGCATATACACATACATGTGTGTGACACACGTGCACACACACGGACGGTTGTACGTGTGCACATACACACATGCACACAAGTCTGCACGTGCACACAGATATGCACATGCAGATACACCTGTGCACACAAACATATAAAACACACGGGCATGTCCGGATGCGTGCACATGCACGTNCGTCCGGATGCCTGCACATGCACGTAGACATACACACGGAAGTGCGCACACGCTTGTAACATGCAAGTGTGTACACGCGTGTGCACATATATACTTGATGTACATTTACACAGACGTGTGTGCATACACGTGTGCACATGCGTCTACATGCGCCAACCCACACACACACGCACACACACCTGTACATACACTCTCGCAGGGGGACTTTTTATGTGGATTTGACTCCACACCACGACTGTGGGAGCTGGGTAAGCTGTCTCTTTGAGGAGCTGGATGCAAGAGAGGTCCTGAGGTCCACAGGGGAGGCAGCAGGAAAGGGAAGGTGGCTGGCAGGTGAGAGGTGAAAGGGGGTGGAGAGTGCGAACCCCCCAGCATGAGCTGGAACGTGCAGGACAGCCACTGTGGCCATTACCCCTCGCCCTTAGAAATGGCCCACCCATTACTGTTGGGGGGCTGACATCTGCGTGCATCTTGGAAATTTTCACAATTACAGGATGTCTAATTGAGATCCCTGCAGGTGTCTTCAGTGGGTGCCCTAGAAGGAGCGCCCGACCTGGGGATTCCTGGTGGGCGACTCCCGTGAGGGCCCCCAGAAAAGGCAGAGGGAGGGCACACTTGGGGCCCGGGAGTGGCGGGAGGGGACCTCAGCCTAAGGCCAGGCCTTTACACTGCCTGTTGCCGGCTGGTCAGTTGGGGGGCGGTGCTCCAGAGAGGGGGCCACTGCAAGCTGGCGGATCTGGCCGGGCATCAGCAGCACCCTCTTCAGCAGGGACCCTTCTGGCTGGTCCTCTCTCCCTCCTCCTCCCCATCCTCCCACCCGATGGGCTTGAAAACCAGAGCTTGGCAAAATTCTCTCCTTGTCCTGAGACCAGACACAACCGAGCTCCGCCTGGGCCCTCTGGTCACACCTCCTGGGGGACCCATCCCGGGATGGCAATTATCAGCAGCTTCCGGGCTGCCCAAAACCTTTGGGAAGGCGCTTCGGATCATCAAAAGTTTAGCGGCGCAAATAATGGTAACAAGAATTAAAAGGCAGCGCGTCGGGCCCACACTGATGTCTTGTTTGGTTTTGCTCTAAGCGGAGTTGATCTTGTGCCTACTACNGCTACTACCGAATTGGGCAGGGCAGAAAGGAACTACATCCTCTTTCCCCCGCGAATGGATCCTGCCTCACCTGGTGATGCGAGTGTGGCGAGGGGCTCGGGTTACCCGCCCGCTGTGACCCAGGACTGGCGGCCGCCAGCAGCTCGCGGCTCCTCAATCCATCACCGCCGCGCTGCAGACCGTGCGTGGATTTCATGCTGTGCGGCGCCTCGCGCCTTAGACCCCCGCGCCCACAGACACCAAGCCGCCAGAGCAGTACGGCCCCGTGAGAGGGGGGTGCGGGGCATGTGTGCGGGCCAGGCGGCCCTGGGGTCCCNGGGCGGCCCCGGGGTCCCAGCAGATGGGAGCAGGCTTGAGCGGCCAGGGGCAGACAGAAGGTTCCGGGAGACGTCCTCCACCCAGGCCGCCTCCTCAGGCTTCCCGGGGTTGTTCACCGCTAATGAGCCCTAATTCACATGATGGGGATGTGTGCTGTTTATATTTGGAAACTTTTTACTGTGTTGGTTGTCACTTTCATTGGATTCATGGTGCTCAGGTTGGATCGATCCTCTCCTCCTGCCGGATCCCCTGCCCTCCCCTCCTCCCCGGCCCCCTGCCCTCCTCGGCCCCTTGTCCTACCCTCCTCCGGGCCCCCTGCCCTCCTCGGCCCCCTGTCCTCCCCTCCTCCCCGGCCCCCTGCCCTCAAGCCGCCCTCTGAGCTGTACCATGAGCATGGGGCCATGTACCAGCTGCATCCGTGGCTCTTCTCCAGACCACCACGGGTTCCAGGCTACCCATCCAGACTTCCAAGCCCATCCTGCTTCCCTCCAGGCAACCCATTGATCCTGGCACCTGCATCTGTGTTCACCACTCTTTGGCTGCAGCATCTGGGAGGGAGGGTCCTAAGAGACCATTTGGATGGGGCCCCTGTAGGGGAGCGGAGGGCCGAGGCCCCAGGAACAAGTTAAAGGCCAGAGCCTGGACCTGCTCAGAATACCCCTCTGGGGATCGAGCCCCTCACTGACGCGTCCAGATGTTCTGGTGGGGAGCGGTGGGCACCTGTAATCATCCAGAGGAAATACCTTTTCCCCAAGTTCTATGGCAATTCAGGAGCAAGCTTGGATACAGAGGTCATGATAAAGGGGAGAAGGACTGTGCCCTGGGGTAGGGGATCTTCTCTGAGACCACCACCAGTCTGTACAGCCTGCTTCTAAAGTGCTTTTCCAACTCCCCTTCCCACCACCTCAAACCCTCTCCAGCCTCCCTGCCAACCACACTCAGAGTTCTGTCTTCTTACTTGTGCACCCCGCAGAGGCCTCTCCTCCCCAACACTTAGGACAGCCTCATCCCTCACCCAACCTCACTTCCCCAAAACCCAGCCCTTTCTAGAGCCAGTGCACCCGTCAGCTACTGCCCACATCAAGCTGCATAACAAACCACCCCCGAAATCAGCGGCTTACGGAAGAATTTGCCCTCACTGCGACATGTCTGCAGACGGATCTCCTTTCCGCCGGTTACAGATGAGCTCGGCAGGGCAGCCCGTCTCAGGCTGTGTCTTGCTTGAGCTTGACTCCGGGCCGTGGGCTGGGCCCAGGTCTGCTCCCCGCGTATTTACCCAAAGCCTGGGCTCATGGCTATCAAGGGCACAGGACCCAAGCATGGCTTCTCCACTGTCATCCCACCGCCCGGTAGAGGCCACTTGGTCCACCTCAGCATCCATGGGGAGAGGAAAATACTTTTCTTTCTCTGCCCACAGCAGGAGAGAGACTACGAACGTTTGCTAAACAGCAGCCCAAACTCTCTCTCCCGTCTATGTCCCACTTCCCACGAAGCGTCCCCGGCTCTCCTGACCAGCCAGCCCTCCTCTCCCACCTCTGAACCTCCTGTTTCAGGACAGCCTGCTCTGGTCCTGGCTCAGTCAGCATACAGCGATGTGTGTCCCGTGGCCTCATCTGGAATGCAAACACCCTGCATGTGGGCCACCTCCTGAGGACCCATGTCCCCTGTACAAGCCCTGGGCATGGTTCCTGGCATGCAAGCGCCGCTCGATGAAGGACTTACAAATAAATGAATAAGTGAAGTTGTGCCTTTGAATCAAAAGTGACTCCCCATCCCTAAGGCTTTCTCCCAGTCATGCACAGAAGGGCCAGGTTCATGGGCCCCGGGCTCCACAAGGGAATGAACCTCCCCTGCCTGTTGCTAAGGCTTTGACATGCTGGCCCCACCCCAGGACCCCAAGGTCAGGGACAAGGAGCCAGGGTCTTCCTCCAGCAGCCTAATGTGGCCGAGACAAGATGCTCCCTCTCTGCGACTCCTCTGGCCCTGCTGATTGCCGACCGCTGCTGCACAGCTCTTCTGAGATGGCAGCAACCCACACTCTGTAAGAGGAGCAAAACACACAAAACTACACAGTCCCAATTAACACCCAGGAATGGGATGGACACGCAGCTCTTCTGCTGGTGAAAATGTGGCTTCACATCTCCCTGTATGGGTGACCCTATCACTGGCTCCACACAGTTGTGGGACAGAATTGTCAGACTCACCCTGGGTGTGGGTGGTGGGGCTCTGGTAGCTGGGACCAGGGAAGGGGAGCCAACCTATAAGAGTTAAAGCAAATCAATGAAATACTTGAAGGTCTTGTTAACACACAGTGGTCACCAAAGAAACATTTGTTGGATGGATGGATGG
>NW_023195459.1:4943-5835 GCF_002007445.2 Ailuropoda melanoleuca
AGAACAGGGGCACGGAGGAGCTGCCAACGTGATCTCCAAGTCGGGGCGGCACCCCAACCCGCTGATGGGGGTGTGTCCCAGTCCCACATGATGCTTTGTCCTCCTGTCCCACAGAGGGGGCCCATCTCTGAGTCTGACACCCTAACAGAGCATGGCGTGGGCAAAGCACGTCTGCCCTCCTGCCTGGGGCTCCCATGGCATGATCACGGGGCTCTCCCCTGGGCTGACCTGGGCTGGACAGGGGTGCTGGCCCGACTGCTACTGGGAAATGTCCGTGGGGCACCAGCCAACTTCGCCCTGGGGGATGTGGCGCAGCCCTACCTTCCCTCCTTCCTCATTCCCACCTGCCAGCCCGGGGGGCGGGGGGGAGCCCCCTGCTGCACCCCCTCCACTTGCATGCTGTGGGGAGGCAGCAGAAACCCAAGGTCTTCGGGGCCATGCCTTTTCTCCCTGCGAAGCTTTCCTCTCAGGGGGTGAGGGGCATGCAGTGATGGCATCCCATCCCCTTTGGCCAAACCCTGTTCCGTACCCCCCTCTACCTGCCCCAGGAGGGATGCCCTAGAACCCTACTCGGCACCCACATGCACGCAAGCACAAGGCAGCTAACCTCCAGCCCAGGAGGAGAATGCCATGAGTCAGTCTTCCCTCTCCTCCGTCTGCACAGACCATCCTGACAGGTGCTTTACGAGGCCGCTTGGAGGCTGGTCCTGGGAGCTGGGCTGTCCATCCTGCCTGGGGGGCTACACCACCCTCCCCAAGAAATCGAGATCCTGCCGGTCAGGCTC
Source organism: Ailuropoda melanoleuca (assembly GCF_002007445.2). Taxonomy (NCBI): domain Eukaryota; kingdom Metazoa; phylum Chordata; class Mammalia; order Carnivora; family Ursidae; genus Ailuropoda; species Ailuropoda melanoleuca. Next base: position 5,729 of record NW_023195459.1, read on the forward strand.
TGCTTCCCTGTGATCCTGGGCTGAGCCCCCCAGGACGCCCCCAGAGCCCACAGTGTGGGTTCCTCAGCACCCACCCTGGAATCCGGACGCTCCCCAGCCTTGCGGTG
>NW_023195460.1:0-153 GCF_002007445.2 Ailuropoda melanoleuca
GAATTGCTTGCTCCCTGGGGAAATCCTGTCAAAACTGCTGGCGGCAAAGGAACCAAAAGGCCCAAAACACTCCATCAGAAACAACACCGTACAGGGACCGTCTTAGCACTATCTTCACCGTTCGTGAATAGGGAAACATGAGGGAAAGTGGTC
>NW_023195460.1:354-539 GCF_002007445.2 Ailuropoda melanoleuca
AGCGAACAGCAGCCTTTTCACTGGGGACCCCGATTCCAGATTGGGTGTAGGGGCCTGGGGAGCATCAAGCCCTTAGTACCAAGAAACAATGTGTGAGGGGAAAGCCCTTGAAGCCACGACGGCCTTAGGGAAGGTGGAACAGGAATCAAGGTGCTTTGGTACCGTGAGTGAAACACGACGAACAC
>NW_023195461.1:0-393 GCF_002007445.2 Ailuropoda melanoleuca
AAAAGTCATTATATATAATAGGGCAAGCCTATATCCGATCTCCTAATTATTATCAGTTATGGCTATTTTGACTCTTTCTATATAAATATTAGAATCAGTAGGTTGCAGTGTAGTATCTTATTTATACAGAAATAGTGAAAATATGACATAACAAAAACTTGCTTAGAGGAAATTTACACCTTGAAATGTATTTAGTAGAAAAGATGTTTGAAAAAGCATAATCTAATATTCATCTTAAGTGAGAAAAAGAATATCATATTAAATGCAAAAAAAAAGAAAAAGAAGAAAGTAATAAAGGTGTCAGAAACCAATGAACTAGAAATAGAAATCAACAAGAATGATTTAATAATCTAAGACTAATCAAAGAAAATAAGAGAAAAAATTCACATATCA
>NW_023195461.1:5166-5566 GCF_002007445.2 Ailuropoda melanoleuca
AAAAATAAGGTAGTTATAAAGAATACGGGGGCTCATTTAAAACAATTGCCTATATATTATGAAAAATAACTCAAGGAATAAAACAATGTGTATAGTATGGTATAGCTGAGGGCACAGTGTGTAGGAGAACGCATTTGGCATGTTGGAGAACAGGAAGGAGTATGGTAATGGATAGAGCATGTTGGGAAGGTGGTAAGGGGCCAGAGCAACAGACTAAGACAAGCACAGATCGGAAAGGATCTGTAACAGAGTGAGTATCGGGGGTCAGCAGATGTTTGTACGTGATTACCCTCCCTACTCTACCTTTGTGTACTAGGTGTGAATGACAGAGGTAACTCCAAACGTTTAGTTTATATCCTTAAGACTTTGGAGAGCTACATAGGGACTTTATGGGAAATTA
>NW_023195462.1:0-834 GCF_002007445.2 Ailuropoda melanoleuca
AAACACCAAGCGAGTGGACATCTAGTGCTAACCAGTGGTGAAGAGACAGGGGCCCGTTCCAGGCGCTCGGTCTCAGAATCAAGGTCTTTTGTTCTGGGCTAAGTACTATGCCGAGGGAAGCACAACCTTAAGTGAGGGCAGACTCCCTGGGGGAGGCAGTGATAGCTGCAGGGTGAGATAAGAATGAGCCAGGTGCGGCCGAGAGTTGGGCATGGGGGGGAGGTGTTCCAGATGGGGGGAACGGCGTGTGTAGAGCTAGGAGATAAGGGAGGCTCATTCGGGAAGCTGACTGCTGAAGACACACAGACAGCACAGGGATGAACAGCCCCCCAGGGCCCTGACCTCTGCCCAGTCCTGTTGAGGATGGAGACCCAAGCTCCTGCCATGGCTAGGAGTCTCCTGAGCAAGTGGCTTCCCTGTCCCCAGGCCCAGTTTTCCGGACTGTCAAACGGGCATGCATCCCTTTGGGGGGCTGTGAGGTCCTGATGAGGAAGGAGGAGTGATTATCCTTTGGAGAAGCCCAGCGTGTGCTCTCGAGTGATGAACTAAGCCATTCTTGGGCAGGACCACAGAGTTGTGCCCACTCTTGCCCACCCCCCAACACGACGGAGCTGTAAGGGGGCCTGGGCACGGTGGCTTTGGCACACGGGTTGCAGGAACTCCCTGCCAGCAGTTCTTGGAATTTACTCCTGGCAGCAAAAACAATTCCTTCCCTGGCTCCATGGAGACACTGTTAAGGCGAGGGCCTCCAGGCGCAGCAGCAGTCTGCCTGGAGGACGTCGAGAGCCACCAGGGCGAGCAGGCCGCCTCAGGCTGCGCAGGGGCTGCAGGGAA
>NW_023195463.1:0-237 GCF_002007445.2 Ailuropoda melanoleuca
AAACCGCCAGGGAAAGCCGCCAGAGAACAAAGCCTGGAAATACCGGCTCACAGCGTGCCCATCCCCATCCCACCTCGCAGGGGACACGGAGACTCTACCCAAACAGGGTTGCCTGAGTATCGGCGAGGTAGGCCCCTCACCAAGAAGGCAGGCTGAAAAATCAAGAAGCCCACATCCCTAAGATCCTTATAAAACAAGTGCACACAGCCTGGGTCCCGGTCAATAATTTGGACTCTG
>NW_023195463.1:308-549 GCF_002007445.2 Ailuropoda melanoleuca
AAGACAATGAGTCTGTGGCCTCTGCCACAGAACTAATGGGTATGGATATAACCAAATTATCAGAAATGGAATTCAGAGCAACAATGGTCAAGATGATGTATAGACTTGAAAAAAGTATTAAAGAAAATGTTAATGAGAATATAGAATCTCTAAGGGTGGAAATGAGAGTTAACCTGGCAGAGAGTAAAAATTCTATGAGCCAAATGCAGTCAAAACTAGAGGCTCTGACGGCCAGGGTGAA
>NW_023195464.1:0-274 GCF_002007445.2 Ailuropoda melanoleuca
AGTACAGTTTTTATTGGAAAGAGGAGCAAACATACATGCAGTTGATATATATAAGAGCTACAGTAGTTTTGCGTTTTTTTTAAAACTGTATATTGTTCTAGAGTGGTAGCAATTACTCAAGTCAGAAAGATTAACTTACTAAGAAGAGGATTAATTTATAATTATATAGTGAAAAATGTCAACATGTCATTAGTTAGGCAGAGAGCAATTATTCTGTTGGGTCAACATGAAGAACAGTATATGGCAGAATTTATATTCCTTCATGTTATTAACT
>NW_023195464.1:308-556 GCF_002007445.2 Ailuropoda melanoleuca
CCTTTTTTTGGTACGATTTTATGTTAGCTAAAAGGGTTTCATATTAGTTTTATCAGCTTTATAAAGTGTGGACTCCTAACTTTTCTTTTACTGATGACAGAGTTTTAAACTTCTTAACCCTTTTATAGTATGTTTTGGAACTTCTACTTCATGTATATTTTTCTAAAAAGATGCATATTAAACATAAATAGGAGTTGTTTTGTCTTTTGGATGGGCTCATCATCCTTTCTCATGTTCAGTATATATAT
>NW_023195465.1:0-743 GCF_002007445.2 Ailuropoda melanoleuca
AAATTCCACGCCAGAGAGAGAGAGGAGCGGGAGGGGAGGGGGAAGAGCGAGCTGAAGCCTGAACAGAGCAGGTGAGAAGCATGAAAATCTAAAGACAAATTGTGGGAATGGCCCCGCAGAGGAGCCCAGCCTTTCAGAGGCCCGGCTAAGGATGGAATAGCCAAACTGTGGAAGGAGCCGAGATGTCCATCAACAGATGAATGAATAAAGAAGATGTGGTCCATATATACAATGGACTATTACTCAGCCATCAGAAAGAATGAATACTTACCATTTACCTACATGTGGATGGAACTGGAGGGTATTATGCTGAGTGAAATAAGTCAATCGGAGAAACACAATTATCGTACGGTTTCACTCATATGTGGAATTTAAGAAACAGAACAGGATCGTAGGGGAAGAGAGGAAAAACTGAATGGGAAGAAATTAGAGAAGGAGAAAAACCATGAGAAACTTAACTCTGGGAAACGAACTGAGGGCTCCTGGAGGGGAAGAGGTGGGGGGATGGGGTAACTGGGTGACAGGCATTAAGGAGGGCACGTGTTGTGATGAGCACAGGGTGTTATATGCAACTGATAAATTACTGAACACTACATCTGAAACGAATGATGTACTATACGTTGGCTAACTGAATTGAAATTTTAAAAAATGGAAGGAACTCAAGCTCCAGATGGGGCCATGCAGATCCAGCTTGGTGGTTTCCCAGCAAAAGCAAACAAAAATGCTCTCTGCTTCAAAGGAAC
>NW_023195466.1:0-540 GCF_002007445.2 Ailuropoda melanoleuca
ATAATATTTCAGTTAATGAACAAGTGAGGTTACTACTATAAATCCTCTCACCTTGTAAATGCTAATTTTTTTCCCTCAGAACATCTTCAGAATGGTACCTCACCAACTGAATGGGTTAGCGACAATCTATACATTGAATATTTAAAATGTTTTTATTCTTTCTTTTTTTTAGACTAAATAAAATATGTATATTGAAATTTTAATGTTCCTACTATAACACTTCTACGATTACATACTTCCTGGGTTCTTGAAGACTGATAAGTTAGAGTACTTTTTTAACCATATATTTCAACATACATGATTTAAGGCATTACGAGGGTGTCTCACCCCAAACTCATGAAAACTGGCAAATTAACAGAAATTCTTGAAGGAATAATTGGCAAATCACTACTCTACATGGNGGCAAATTAACAGAAATTCTTGAAGGAATAATTGGCAAATCACTACTCTACATGGGTGTTTTTATCAGTTCTATTAAGTTATATGTAGATTTGTGGTTTTACTTATAAATATTTAACAATAAATAATAACTAGTGTTTA
>NW_023195467.1:0-603 GCF_002007445.2 Ailuropoda melanoleuca
TATGATTAAATATACAGTGAAATAAGCCAGGAAGACTTCCCTTTCCCCCCCATACATTCTTCTCCTCCATCCTGTGCAATCCCAGCTTGATTTGCTGAGCTAATAGTTTTAAAGGATTTGAACAGTCAACCCCAAGTCCTCTAGACCAGAAAGAAAATCTTGGACAGAAACGACCACAAAACAAGTAGGAAAAGGCATTTTGGGTATTCCCACTTTATTAAGTTGACCAATTATTCATCACAATGATTAAATATGCATTAACTCTAATGTACGCAACAAATGTTATCTACTACTGTTATCAGGGACATTACAAGAGCAAGGCAATAGAGTAAGGAAGTGCCTTGCCTCCAAAGAATTTAAAAGCAACCTTAATAGACATTTTTCTAAAGAAGACATACAGATTGGCCAACAGATATCTGAAGAGATGCTCAGCATCACTAACCGTCAGGGAANACATCACTAACCGTCAGGGAAATGCAGATCAAAACTGAAATAATATATACTCTCACACCTGTCAGAATGGTTAATAACCAAAAGATAAGAAATAACAAGTGTTAGAGAGGATGTGGAGAAAAAGGAACCCTCATGCACTATTGGTGGGAA
>NW_023195468.1:0-1347 GCF_002007445.2 Ailuropoda melanoleuca
CTAATCCTTGCTGTCGGCTACTTATGTGAAATACTGGATATTCTGATCTCGCCTTGGCCTCTTCCTAGCTGCGTGATCACGGAGAAGACAAGCCCGCGTTGCATCTCATTTTCTTCGTATTCCTAAACGCAATAGTGATACCTTGATCTACAAAGTTGTGTTGAGACTCCAGTGAGGTAATGTAAATGACAACACTCTACAAAAATGTTCTAGAAGCTGCACGATGCTACACAGTGTTTGGTGATGGGGTGACACTATCAGGAACAGGCGACTGGTCTGATCTTTCTCTAGAAGTCCATCCCGGGAAAGAGATTCCGGAACTTGACTCTGACCCTGGTGCCATCTGATGCCATGCTACCCTGAAGGTGGTTGAGCTCTTTTTAAAAAAAAATAAGGTATAACTGAGTGTAACACTATCTTAGCTGTAGGCATACAACAAGATTCGATGTTTGTGTGTGTTGTGGAATGATCACCACAGTATGTCTAGCTAACGTCTGTCACCACACAGTTACAAATTCTAAGTTCTTCTTTATGTTGCTTAATTTCTCAAAAAAGTTTAAAGATTTATTTATTAGACGGGAGGGGCAAAGGGAGGGGAGGGGCAGAGGGAGAGGGAGAGAAATCCTCAAGCAGACTCCCCACTGACCGAGGAGCCCAACACAGGGCTCGATCTCATGACCCTGAGATCATCACCTGAGCCGAGATGAAGGGTTGGCAGCTTAACCGACTGAGCCACCCAGGCACCTCTCTTAATTTCTCAAATTTGATTCTATAAAAGCGTGAACAACAGTGTGTCCTCACCACTTCATAAGACAAGCAGAGAGGAAAGAGCCCGGCCAGGAGGCATGAGGCCTGATTGAGGTCCAGGTGTCCCGTTAAACAGCCACGTCCCCAGCGCAAGTTGGCAAATTTTCCTTGACCAAAGTCTCCTCATTGCTAAAGGGAGGACAATAAGCATGTCTTTGATTTTTAGTCTTTTCAACATCTGTTTTTAGCAGCCTCTCCCACCATCTGCCCCGCGTGGGGGCCGGAGCGNACGTGGGGGCCGGAGCGCGGGGGATAGACCCTCCAGCGGATACACCGCAGGGCCTATCAATGTGACTTACCCAGTCTACATAGAAGACCCGGCTGCCTTTCGTTGTAATCCCCTGCAAAATCCATTGCTCACACGGCACATTTATGGACATCGTAAACCTGCAATTACAGGCAGATCTGAACAATATGTGGGTGATGCCATTTCTATGGCGTTTTTGTTGTTCTTGTTTTACGTTTTAGTAGCGCCTGCTCAGTGGTTAAATCCCAAACTGATCACCTGTGCCTGAAGGACTGAGCATATTCCTAGAGGCT
>NW_023195469.1:0-1670 GCF_002007445.2 Ailuropoda melanoleuca
GGCTTGTTTTTCCCTCTAGCAAAGCATAAACAGTAAGACAGTAGGGAGCTTCCTGGAGGAAGGTTATATTCCGCCTGCCTTAAGTATTTGTCAATGGGCTGAAGGTTAATGGGCTGCAGGTTATAAGGAAATTTAATTTTATCTACATCTCCTTCTGCCCTAGTTCCCCACATCAGCTTCTATTAGTCCTTGAATAGTGGCCTTTCACAGATCATTTGTAGGAGGGTCTAGGAGAAATTTTTGGTTCTGTTTCTTGTGAAGGGGTTTTGTGAATAGCCATTAATCTTTTTAATCTCTAAAACTGGTAGGGTCTTTTCAAAGTGGAGATAAAAGGTCTTTATAATTTAAGAGATTTTGCTTCCATCCAGGAGACACAAATTGTTGTGCAGTGGGGCGGGGGGGGGGGGGGGGGGGGGTTCTAGGATAACACCTGCAAAGGACATTGCATAAGAATGCCTGAAGTTGGTATTATCAGTCCCTGGAAGGTAGGAGCAAAGCAAGTCTGTAGCCATTCTCAGGTGCTTTAGTTAAATTTATTTCCTGGCTTTCAACATTTACAGGAGCAACCTTTGAACCTAGAGGTTAGGCCTGAGTGCTCCAGGTAAATCTGATAGGGAAAGCTAAGTGAAAACAGGCAAATGAGGCCAGGATTTTAAAGGGAATTTATATTAGATATGGACATTTATTTTGATTTAAGTCTAATTTCTGTGATTTTATTTTGTCAAGGGAATCCCTAAGACTAGCTGTTATACTAATAAGACAATTTAGAGCTCTTTGTAGAGTTTATTTTTCTTTCAAACATAGCTAATTTAAAGGATCAATCATCTGGCCATGGACGCATAAGTCTAATAGTGACTCAAAACCAGTAAGCCTTAATGGCTTAACCAAAGATGCAGGATGCATCCAAAGAGGGCATAGGTTGGGATGCCAGATGGCTCAGTTGGGTTAAGTGTCTGCTCATGATCCCAGGGTCCTGGGATAGAGTCCTACATCTGCCTCCTTGCTCAGCAGGGAGCTTGCTTCTCCCTCTGCCTGCTGCTGCCCCTGCTTGTGCTCCCTCTGTCTCTTTCTCTCTCTGGGGACAACAACGACAATAACAACAACAACAACAAAAACAACAAAGGCAGAGGTGGTATAGCCCTGTGACCTGGAAGTTTACTCCCAAAATTAGTCTAAGAAAGCAATGACCTTTGCTGCACAGGCAGTTAAGGATGGTGTGGTTAAAATGGTATCTCTGATCTCCCACAAAATTATGAGATGTCTCCAGTCACCAGGAGGTGATATTCTGTGACACTGCACAGGTGATACTGGAATGGGACTTTCCAGCACTAACAAGCAACAAATGTTAAGATGGCAAATGTTCTTATGATGTAGGAAATGTTGGGGTTCAGAGCTGATGGCCAAGAAAGAATTCTTGAGACGTCTTCAGTGCAAAATGGTGTTTTTATTAAAGCACAGGGACAGGGCCCGTGGGCAGAAGGAGCTACACTGAGGTTGTGACAGGTGTCTGATTATATACCTTCAAGTTGGGGTAGGGGGTTAGGGAGGAGATAGCCTAAGTCTCTAAGGAATTTTGGAAGCAAGGTTTCCAGGACCTTGAGGGGGCTAGCCATTGTTGGGAAGAGTTCATTTATTACCATCTAATAAACATTAGTCATGAGACCCTTCAG
>NW_023195469.1:3983-5274 GCF_002007445.2 Ailuropoda melanoleuca
CTTAAGATCTTCGTAATTTATCTTTGTAAATAATATCTCAATTAAAAAAAGGTGTTATCAGTGCCTACATAGTTTGTAGTTTATCGGGAGACCAAAAAGTGATCATATACAATTTTACTATTTATTGTAATATGTACTCTGATTTAGGTAAGCATAAAATTTCAGAAATGCCTGAACATCATGTAAACCCCTGTGTGGTGGTGACAATGTTACTCATTTATCAAAACTGTCCCACTTTTGTGTTATATTTCCTAGTCTTTTCCACACTAAGGTTAAGTAAGGCCAGTGAGAAACATGACCAGTGGAATGTGTGCAGAAGTGATATCCTCTGCTTCTATATCTGGTCCTAACCTTACCTGTATATTCCTCCATGCTTTCTTTTCTGTTTCTATGGTGGTCTTGACAACCAGATGTTGATGATGGGTCTCTGAAGGACTAGGTGGAGCCAAGCCCTCTGCTCCCTTCCTTTCATACTGAATTGCAGTGTGAGCAAGAAAGAATCATGTGTTACATTAAACCACTGGAGTGAAGGAAAGAAGGAGTGGAGGAGGAAAGGAAGAAGGAAGGAAGGAAAGATGAGAGGGAGAGAGGGATCCAATATCTCAGGAATAAACTGTGGGAGACAATTAAGCCATCAAACAGGACAGAATCTTTTGGGAGCCTGAGAGCAGTTGAGCACAAAGGATAAAACCTATAGAATACCATCATCATGTGATCCCCATAAGAAATAAAGGGAAAGAAATTAAAGAACTAGATTTTAAAACATTCTACCTTATTGTTTTTCTAAGTCATATTATAGTTCTTATTTAATGGTTCTTCTAGTAAAATACTTCTAAACTTTGTAACTTTGGCAAAATGAAAAAGATAAGACCTCTCTAATTGAGTCAAGAGCAGAAATGCCCAGAGAAAGTATTACTGCCCACATATAGAGAGAATGTTTTGGCATTTGCCACACAACATGTTGCTATGGTTTCATAATCCAAAAAGAGTATGTTTTTAGCAGAGCTCAGTTGAATTACCTGTGTGATAATCTGAGATTTGATGTAGGCAGGTATATGTGTGTGTTAATTTTCACATTTCTCCTAGGATGTATCCCCTGATTTTGACATGATTTTTGCATGACCATTTCCTTTTTTCTGCACGATCTCTGTGACTCCTGGACAGTCTACATACCTACAATGATATCCCCATACCTCTGGGAAAACACTATTGATTTGCCAAGGGTCGTGAATCAGACTAGCACGCTTTTCTTTTTTCTTTGGTCAGATATTATCAGATGTGGTTTATTCAC
>NW_023195470.1:0-1379 GCF_002007445.2 Ailuropoda melanoleuca
CTAGTCTCTTCAAGTCAGTGGACTTTTGTAGCGAGCGAGAGGGGATCCAACGCTGACCAGTGGCGTCAACAGCGTTTTTTTAGCCTATTAGTGGGGCGACGCGATGCGACCGGGACCCAGGTGGGCGGGGCAATACAGGTCCCTCGGGGTTGGAGTCAGAGGCATACCGCGTGTGATTGGCTGCTAGGAAGCCGCATGCTAATGAGGCTTGTTACTGATTTAAGTGTTGCTGGAAGATTTACAGGCGAAAAATGGTGTTTTGAACTTGCTATTTGACCGAATTGTTATGAAATATAAAAGAAAATGTATGTGAAAAAGCAAATGAGTCGAGAAAAATGTCGCCATGAATAAAAGTGTGGGGCTGCCATAGACCTAGCAGAGGGGCGGNATGAGTCGAGAAAAATGTCGCCATGAATAAAAGTGTGGAGCTGCCATAGACCTAGCAGAGGGGCGGAGTTCCATGCTAAGAGGAGAGTTTCCCGGGTGATTTCTATGTTTCGTTACTAGAGAAGTTTTTGTGATTATGTAGAGTAACTGAAACCATGAGGAAGAGGTGCGGTGTCCTTTCTGAGCGTGAAGTTGGCTCTGGGTGTTGTTCTTACTGCTGCATTTTGTCGTTGATGATTGTTCTTGTTTCTCTTCGGGAGCAAGTAGAGGGAAGGGACTCCATGTGAGTGGTTTCTCCAACAATTTTGGGTGGTTACAAAATTAGGTTTGTTGCGATTGTCGTAGATCAACTTTTCGGTGGGTTTGTTTTTGGTTTCTGTTTTTTTGGAGAGGGGGAGCACAAGCATGGCAGGAAAGGGCAGAGGGTAGCTTTGGCCTCGCGACCCCCAAAAGCCCCCACGCTTAACAGACTCAGCTACCCAGGCGCCTCCTAATTGTATTTCATATGTGAATTGTTTCTCTCCACCTTTACTACACTCAGGTCTTCTTCGTAGAACTGGCTTTAGACGGATATTGGACCTTCTAAATTCTTGATATTTTTTTAAGTCTCTCTTCAGTTTGTAATATTCTCTGGGCTATTTACTTGACTTTTACTGCTAAGATTTCTATTAAATTTTAACTTTTAGTTGTGAATATTTTAAAGATTTGCTGTAATTGGCATAAACATATTAGTTTCTGGGGCGCCTGGGTGGTTCAGTCGTTAGGTGTCTGCCTTCGGCTCAGGGCATGGTCCCGGGGCCCTGGGATCGAGCCCCACGTCAGACTCCTCCGCTATGAGCCTGCTTCTTCCTCTCCCACTCCCCCTGCTTGCGTTCCCTCTTTTGCTGGCTGTCTCTCTCTCAAAAAAATGAATAAAATATTAAAAAAAAAACCCATTAGTTTCTATACAACATGATTCCTTGTTTGTATATATTGCAAAATGATAACCACAA
>NW_023195471.1:0-604 GCF_002007445.2 Ailuropoda melanoleuca
GAATGGTTTCATGTAAATTTTCTTTAGAAATATAGGCTATATATGAGATTTCCAAACCCTGGGGGCCTGGGCGGCTCAGTAGGTTAAGTGTCTGCCCTCAGCTCAGGTCGTAATCCGGGGTCCTGGGTTTGAGCCTGAGTTGGGCTCCCTGCTCAGCTGGGAGTCTGCTGCTCCCTCTCCCTCTGCCCCTTTCCCCCTCCCCGGCTTGTGCAGCGCTCTCTCTCTCTCTCTCTCTCACTCTCTCACACACTCTCAAATTAATTAATTAATTAAATCTTTTTAAAAAACCATTTAAAATACAATTGCAGATATTTTTCTTTGAAATTCTGTTAAATGTCAAACTCAGAGGACAGCTTGAAGGAATTTTTTTTTACTCAAGTGGAATTAAAGGAGACCCAATCTTCCGCAAAATATATTACTACATCTTTTTTAAAAGTAACTNCCCAATCTTCCGCAAAATATATTACTACATCTTTTTTAAAAGTAACTTATAGTGCATAAACAAACTTAAAATGAATGGAGAAATGTATATATAAATTTTAGGGGCGCCTGGGTGGCACAGCGGTTAAGTGTCTGCCTTCGGCTCAGGGCGTGATCCCGGTGT
>NW_023195472.1:0-199 GCF_002007445.2 Ailuropoda melanoleuca
CTGGAGGTGTTTTCCTGGACGCTCTGCTTTATTACCAATGAGAAGGGCGTTGAGTCCTCGAAAATCCTGAATCTTTTCATCCTGCTCCCTTACTCACGAGAGATGATGATCGTTGATATTTCCCAGGACGGTGTGGGGTCTCAGAGACCACTATGGGGCACTCTCGTCAGGCTTCCGCGACCACTTTCCCTCATGTTTC
>NW_023195472.1:263-654 GCF_002007445.2 Ailuropoda melanoleuca
GGTGTTGTTTCTGACGGACGTGTTTTGGGCCTTTTCGTTCCGTTGCCGCCGGCAGTTTGGACAGGATTTCCGCAGGGATCAAACATTTCTTTGGAAGCTGGTTTTGGCAGAATTGTCTTTCACAGTGCTGTGTTCGTCGTGTTTCACTCATTGTACCAAAGCACCTTGATTCCTGTTTCACCTTCCATAAGGCATTCGTGAGTTCAAGGGCTTTCCCCTCATACTTTGTTTCTTGGTTCTAAGGTCTGGATCCTCCCCAGGCCCCCACACCCAATGTGGAATCGGGGTGCCCAGTGAAAAGCTGCTGTTCGCTGGAGGTGTTTTCCTGGACGCTCTGCTTTATTACCAATGAGAAGGGCGCTGAGTCCTCGAAAATCCTGAACCTTTTCAT
>NW_023195472.1:667-887 GCF_002007445.2 Ailuropoda melanoleuca
ACTTTTTCACTCATGCTCCCTTCCTCATGAGAGATCATGTTCGTTGATATTTCCCTAACTGTGTGGTGTCTCAGAGACCACTAGTGGGCATGCTAGACAGGCTTCCACGACCATTTTCCCTCATGTTTCCCTATTCACGAAGGGTGATGATAGTGCTAAGACGGTCCCTGTACGGTGTTGTTTCTGACGGACGTGTTTTGGGCCTTTTCGTTCCATTGCC
>NW_023195472.1:916-1029 GCF_002007445.2 Ailuropoda melanoleuca
TATTTCGATGGAAGCGGGTTTTGGCCGAATTGTCTTTCTCAGTGCGGTGTTCGTCGTGTTTCACTCATGGTACCAAAGCACCTTGATTCCTGTTCCACCTTCCATAAGGCCGT
>NW_023195472.1:1204-1403 GCF_002007445.2 Ailuropoda melanoleuca
CCTCGAAAATCCTGAACCTTTTCATTCATGCTCCCTTACTCACGAGAGATGATGATCGTTGATATTTCCCTGGACTGTGTGGGGTCTCAGAGACCACTTAGCGGCACCCTCGTCAGGCATCCGCGACCACTTTCCCTCATGTTTCCCTATTCACGAAGGGTGATTATAGTGCTAAGACTGTCCCTGTACGGTGTTGTTT
>NW_023195473.1:0-511 GCF_002007445.2 Ailuropoda melanoleuca
AACAAAGCAAGAAGGAGATTCTAAGCCTCATATTTCTAGACAGATCTTCTGCACAGGCCTGCTCGCAATGACTCCACCCCACAGTGGTCTGCTTATTCTTGCATCATCTTACCTCCTTCCGTCTTAAGAACAGAGTTCTCTGCTCTCTCTGTGCTTCCACATGACTCCTCACTTCTGCTGAGTCCTTATCACTCCTGTCATTCAAGCATGTTGCTCTGCTTGAGTACAGATTGCATGCTCTCTGCCGCCAAAATAGAACGTTTTTGCTTTCCTGATAAACCTTGGTCCACCCTCTAGTTTAGTCTGTTCATCTCTTTTCCAGGGAGAATTCTCCATTGACTAATCTCCATATTTACCATCCNATCTCCATATTTACCATCCTCTGATCTGCATCCCATACCTATAGAAACTATACTCTCTCAGATCATCTGTGACACACATTATCAGATACTATGAACTTTTCCATGTTATTTTTTTCTTATTTGTTTTCGGCATTCAATCTGATCTTTGA
>NW_023195474.1:0-886 GCF_002007445.2 Ailuropoda melanoleuca
TGGCAGAGTTAGAATTTAAACACAAGTTTCTATATTTTCAGAGTCCAGGCTTTTATAATCTGTTGTGCTTTGTAATTTAGAAGTGTTTTCAAGAATATACAAGAAATAGATTCCCCCCAACTTCATACAATTTGCATTTACTATGATGTGTCAACAAACAGAATTATTGACAAGTGCTAAAAACACTCCGAAAGCCTTCACAGCATATATTTACCTGGACAAAAGACCATCCACAGAAACCTTACTAAACACTGGGAAAAGGGAAGATTTATGCTGTTATATATATTCATGATCTATACCTTGATTTCATGTTGTTTACTGTGATGATAATGACCGAAAACTCTACTTACAGTATAGATTCACAAGCTTTATAAAACAGACAACAGATGATAATTTTTTAAGAGTATTTATATTCATGGGGCGCCTGGGTGGCACAGCGGTTAAGCGTCTGCCTTTGGCTCAGGGTGTGATCCCGGTGTTATTGGGATCGAGCCCCACATCAGGCTCCTCTGCTATGAGCCTGCTTCTTCCTCTCCCACTCCCCCTGCTTATGTTCCCTCCTTCACCGGCTGTNCGGCTGTCTCTATCTCTGTCAAATAAATAAATAAAATCTTAAAAAAAAAAAAGAGTATTTATATTCATGTACTTTTAATACTTTGTCGTTGGTACACATTAGCCCCTAAAAGATGCCATTAATAACCCCTATATTCAATATAAGATCGTGCTCTTCAAACTCCATTTCCCCCCCCATTATTGGGCCCTCCTTTCAGCTGTCATGAATCCCTTGAACACCATGCATGTTACCTGCATACAAAATTGGTGTGTTCTGTTACCTGATGCTCACACTTTCAATTATATGGGCTTTCAGGGTCTTTCTGTCACTCTT
>NW_023195475.1:0-1132 GCF_002007445.2 Ailuropoda melanoleuca
ATATCTTTTAGCCAGAATTTATGTCTGTGTCTTATACTGATCAATCAGAAAACATAAACAAGCATGGAATAATTACAACCATACTGAGGATTTCATTCATCCCTCCAAAAGAGATCCTGAAAAACACCATTTCTCTGGGGAAGACAGGATGATGTCTATGGGGTAACGGGTTAAGCAAATCCTTTTTCCTTTTGCAAGAGAATTTCACCTTTGCTAATTGTCTTGCATAACTCCCCTGGAAACCTGATGAAGGTAAGATGTTACTAGGCAACTCTGCTTATGGCAAAAATGACCCCTGGCTGGTAAGCTGCATCTGGACTGGACGTAACTATAAAAAAATTATAAATATCTGATAAAGAAACCAAACTTTAGATTTTCCTGAGTGCAGTGACTCTTAACAACTGACATGCCCCTTGCAAGATACCCTGGAAGATGGAACTATTACAGGAGCTATAGGTCCTTTGGGGAATAAGGCTTCTGAGCCAGGGTGACTTCCAAACCCACCCGTCATGGGGCTTATTCCCTTGCACCTACAGTAAAACCTGCAGAGGGCAGGCAGGCAAGAGAAGAGCTGGTGGCCACCTCCGTGGACTAAGGCCAGGGCTGCAGCTGGAACTATTCCCACGGAAGAGGAGCAGATCCTGCGCCCTGCTGGCAGGTGCTGGGTCCTGCCCACCTCTTACAAGGAGACAGGGACCAAGTATCACCCATGTGTGTCTTGTGAGTCTGAATGTTTAACTGAACCTCATAGAGTCCCTGTGGGAGAACAACGAGAAATAAGAGAACTGATCCAGAGACAAAGGAAACCATCCCAACCAAAACCACCACTATACCCGCTCTGAACTGGAAAGCTCCTGTGNTTCTGAACTGGAAAGCTCCTGCGACTCTACCATTTATACCACTTATAAAAGCCAAAAACCTGGGATGGAGCCTATGTTCACTGTCCTACAGAGGACCTGAATAGCAGCTGGCAGCTGGCAGCAGGAGTGAGGGAGGGCATGGCTTGCATGTTCTCCTAGAGGCCTCACCACAAATCTGGGATGCAACCGTGGTTATGTGAAAACACTGGAGATCACAGAAGTTAAGTGACAGGTCCAAAGTCACACAGCTTGTAAGTGGCAGGATATCAAGC
>NW_023195476.1:0-527 GCF_002007445.2 Ailuropoda melanoleuca
GAAGGGGAGATAAAGGCTTTTCCAGACACGCAAAGGCCATTAAACTGGCCTTACAAGAAATGTTAAAGGGATCTCTTTAACCTGAAAAGAAAAGGCACTAATAAGTAATAAGAAAACATATGAAAGTAAAATTCTCACTGGTAAAGGCAAATATTAATAAAGGTGGTAGATTATTCAACTATAAAGCTAGTCTGAAGGTTAAAAGACAAAAGTAGTAACAAATAACTATAACTATAATAATTAGTTAAGGGACATACAAGATAAAAACATGTAAAATGTGACACCACAAACAAAATGCAGCTGGGCCGGCTCAGTTAGTAGAGCACGTGACTCTTGATCTCGGGTNCGTGACTCTTGATCTCGGGTTTGTGAGTTCAAACCTCACCATAGGTGTAGAGATTACTTAAAAATAAAATCTTTAAAAAAGTTGCAGAGGGGGAGGATAAAATGCAGAGCGGGAGGATAAAATGCAGAGCTATAGATTTCATTCAAAATCAAGTTATTATCAACTTAAAATAGACTGATAT
>NW_023195477.1:0-199 GCF_002007445.2 Ailuropoda melanoleuca
TGCACAGGGAGGGTGGAGAGGGATAGGAGGAAATACAAAGGGACATGAAGGAAATTTTGTGGGTGACAGAAAAAGTTCATTATCTTGATTTGTGGTGATGGTTTCATGGCTCTATACATATGTCAAAGCTCATTAAATTATGCACTTTAAAATGTGCAGTTTATTGTATATCAATTAAACTTCAATAAAGCTAAAAAAA
>NW_023195477.1:8653-9754 GCF_002007445.2 Ailuropoda melanoleuca
AAGACCCTACTTGATTAAATCAGGCCCTAAATCTGACATGACTGCTGTTCTTATAAAAAGAGGGAATTCTGGACACAGAAACACAAACACACAAAATTGAATGCTATATGTAGATGGAGCGATCCATCTGCAAATCAAGAATACAAAAAAATGCCAAAGAATGCCAAGAAATCCCAGAATCTAGAGAAGGCAAAGAAGAATTCTTCCCTACAGCCTTTGCAGGGAACGTAACTCTCGGCTAACACCTTGATTTTGTACTTCTAGCCTCCAGAACTGTGGGAAAATCAATTCCTATTATTTTAAACCACCCAATTTGTGATATTTTATATAGTAGCCCCAGAAAGTAATATACAGTCCTAGGTATTTACACAGGAAAAATAAAAGTATATGTCCACAGAAAAACGTACAAAAATATCCATAGCACCTTGTTTGGTAATAGCCTCAAACTGGAAACAACACAAATGTCTATCTGGTGAATAGATAAACAAGTCTTGGTATAACCATACAGTGGAATACTACTCAGAAATAAAAACCAATAAACTATTGATACATGCAACAACATCGATGAATCCAAAAATAATCATGCTGAGTGAAAAAAGCCAGAGATAAAAGAGGACATTGTATGGTTCCATCTATATAGAATTCTAGACAATCCANAAATTCTAGACAATCCAAACTAATCTATCATGATAGAAAGCAGATCAGTGGTAGCCTGGAGATGCACAGGGAGGGTGGAGAGGGATAGGAGGAAATACAAAGGGACATGAAGGAAATTTTGTGGGTGACAGAAAAAGTTCATTATCTTGATTTGTGGTGATGGTTTCATGGCTCTATACATATGTCAAAGCTCATTAAATTATGCACTTTAAAATGTGCAGTTTATTGTATATCAATTAAACTTCAATAAAGCTAAAAAAAGGAATTCACTGGGATGAATGCCATGAAAAAGAAAACCTCTGAGATATGTGGGGATGTGCTGTGAAGGCGCCTAATCCAGGCTAATGTTTGGAGGCACAAAAATACTACGTAGAGAAGACATCTTCCTTTACTAGTAAAGGAGGAATAAAACTGATCTGGGAAACTGGAACTCGGCGGAGAGAA
>NW_023195478.1:0-1219 GCF_002007445.2 Ailuropoda melanoleuca
AACATGTAGGAATATATGTGGAAATATTCATTTGTCAAACATTTGCCATGTGGCACAAATTCTACTCTGTGGCATTGGGCACACAGATGAAGAACAATTAAAGGGACAATTTATTGAAGAAGACAGAAACCCTTACTATAGACCATCATACAATTTGATAATTTCCTACTAAAGAAAGAATAAATATTCACTGGGGGCATATATGATAGAGAAATATTTTTGCTTATGGGGTACTTATATCTGAACTGAACAAATGGGTTTTTATCAGGTTGACAGATCATTTAAACTAGAGAGACATTGATCATCAGAGAAGTGGAAGTGTATAAAATTATACAGAGAGTTCAGAAACAGAGATTTCTCAAAAAAATAGCCTTTATGGTGTAGAGTATCAAGAAATAAGTCTGGAACAGAAAGTTTATGTAAGATTTTAAAATCCTTCAAATGATTTGCTAAAGGATTTTAAAATATGCAAAACAGATACATGTAGACTCTAACAGAACTTCTTAGTTTAAAAAGATGTGATTCCTTCAGATGAAAATATTATATTACTCAGACACATTGAATAAAAAGCAGTGAGATCATAGGACAAAGGTGAGGAAGGCTGAAGTACAGAAAAAAGTAGCCTTACAGTTCTACTTTTAGTATTGCTGAGATAGAGTCTATCAAACTAGCCCTCCCACAGTTAACAATTATAAACTCAGGATAAAACATTAAA
The DNA here is from genome assembly GCF_002007445.2 of Ailuropoda melanoleuca. NCBI lineage: Eukaryota > Metazoa > Chordata > Mammalia > Carnivora > Ursidae > Ailuropoda > Ailuropoda melanoleuca. Next base: position 716 of record NW_023195478.1, read on the forward strand.
AAAACCCAACTATCTGAATGTTAGAAACTGGAAGATAATCTACAGAAGTTAATACTTTGAATAAGGTAATGCTATAATATGAATTTCTAATTTTATCTGGCTATTAAACAAAGGTCTGCATCAGTTTGCACCATCTGAGGTGGGTAAAACCCAATAGAAAATCTGTAGTCTTACTGGCTCACAGATTCAGAGGACAGGGTTTATTTAGAACAACTATTGTAGCTGTTAAGTTAAGAGGAAAATCCAAGAAAGGAGACAGTCAGAAAGATAGAACCACAAGTTCTGTGTATGAACTCTGGCCCAGTGTCTGAATGACCCCTATAATATAACACAGTGTAGGGCAGCCTCCAGTCAACTCAGCCAGTGCTAAAAGAGATAACCAAAATTTGAGCAGCTGCCTACAGAGGAAAACAGCTTTGCAGTGTGAGTTCAGCATGTTAACTGCCTACTTAAAAATATAAATAAATATAAGTACTCTTCCGAAAAAGATAACAAAATCCAGAG
>NW_023195479.1:0-217 GCF_002007445.2 Ailuropoda melanoleuca
TCTATGTTCTGAAATTGGCTAATAGCATCCTCATGGTGAATGTGTTCTTCCCCAGATCCTGCAAACTGGTGTTGAAGCCTGGAGACCTGATCAGACTCAGGGTCAATACTTCCAGTGCTGTCTACTGCACGTTGACCTGTATCATGAGCTACTTAACTTGTAGTTGTTTGCTTCCTATGGGTAAGTATGATCAGTGGATTCATCAGGTGTCAGATCC
>NW_023195479.1:370-2021 GCF_002007445.2 Ailuropoda melanoleuca
CACCATCTGAGTGACCCCACTTCTCAGCCAGCCTCTGGTGCCTCTGCCCTGGGCCGTGTCCGAGGGTGACTCTCTGCAGTCAGGGTCCTGGGAACTAGGACCTGGTGATGTGGTAAGATTCCAGGTGGCTGTGTTTTCTTGTGATACCCCACTGAGCTTCCTAGAGGCGATTTTTTTTTAAATATGTTTGATATTTACTGAAAAGAGTCTAATCCACAATGACTTGCATACAATTCCTCACACACACTCAAACATACATGTATGTACACACACATACAAGTACAAGGCTTGAAAGAAAACATACAAAAAGAAAAACAATGAGGGATTATGAATGCATTTATTTACCCCCAATTTCCAGAGATGATTTAGAATTACCCAACACTCCCTATCAAAGAAATGCAGAAGAGCTTTACAAAGAACAGGTGATTGGCCGTGAAAAGCTGAGTTCAGGTTTCTACTGCTCAGCCAGGAGTGTTTCCCTTGTAAGATACCTTAACATTTGCCTAAATAATCTGCTTAAATAACTGAACTCTTTAAAAGTCCACAGAGGAGCCAAGGTATAGAAGGATAAACAGATGAGCAACATTTCACCAAACACCCCTAGCCAACTGTCCACTCGGCTTTACTGGGATGTAGTGAGTGTGTCACCATGTCCACTCATGTGGGTGGCAACACTCATGGTGCCTGATCAGAGAGACCAGGATCTAAGAACCAGAAGCATCCTGGTTCTGCCACTTAGACAGAGTACTCAAGAATTGTTAAGCTTCGGTTTGCTCAACTTTAACGTAAATGCTGCTGCCTACAACTCATTGCACTAAATATAATGTACTACTCAGCACAAGGCATGGCTCATGGCAGCCTTGGTGAAAGTAATTTCCTAGCTCAGGGGGCCTAAGGCAGTCTAGACATCTCTTCCCCCCAAAGCAGANATTTGCTCAACTTTCACGTCAATGCTGCTGCCTACAGCTCATTGCACTAAATATAATGTACTACTCAGCACAAGGCATGGCTCATGGCAGCCTCGGTGAAAGTAATTTCCTAGCTCAGGGGGCCTAAGGCAGTCTAGACATCTCTTCCCCCCAAAGCAGACATCACTCCCATTCTCTATTTGATCTTGCAACCTCTAGAAGTTAGGCAATCATGAAGGATTGCCACCACTTTGCTTAACTAAGGCTCTTTCTTCCTACCCTGAAATTGATACCCCTGCCATTTTAAAGGGAGAGAAGGAAGACAGCAAATACATTCTTAAATCCAGGAGGGGATTCCTGTACATCAAAATGTATGCATTTGCTTCAGATACATGTTAATATATAAGTTGAGTTGTTGTAAGCAACCTGGGTTCCCTACTCTTACCCTAGTTTTATTATTTCTAAAACTACCCAAATACATACCATTATTCAGCTTTAATAAGAAGAATGCTCNCCTCTTAAGAATATTGTATCCCTTGATAGAAAGCTATGTATCTATGACTATATACATAAAGCAAGTAGACATTGAGTTGTATACTTTCTCTCAAAGCTTTTTCAGGCTTAGCGGGATGTTTTGTAATGTACATTATTTGGTGCTAGAGTTCATGTTGTCTCTGTCACTAGTAAAAATATATGCTATGGCCATGAAAAATGTGAATGATTAAACAAGCTATCTTGATAGA
>NW_023195480.1:0-946 GCF_002007445.2 Ailuropoda melanoleuca
AATAAAAAAACTTTTGAAAAGGTAAGACCTGATGTGTTAAGATTTGATAACTAACTTTCTTTTTCATGAATTCTTAGGCTTTTTGTCCATTATATTAATATTCTGTCCCTGAACAGGAGAGATTTGTATCTCACAAGTAAATATTAGAAACCCTTGAATTTTGACCTCTGTTCACTAGAGATCATTTCAGTTGAGTCTTTAAAAATAACCCCATAGCTGGGGAGGGGCAAAATAGGGAGAGGTGGTAAAAGGGTACAAACTTTCAGTTATAAGGTGAATAAGGTCTGAGAATCTAAAGTATAACTTGATGACTAATTGATAGCACGGTATTGTGTAATTGCAATTTGCTAAGAGAGGAGAACTTAAATGTTTCTATTCCTCTTGCCTCCCGCCCAACAAAGGGTAAGTATATGATGTGGTGGATCCCACTAACTTGATGGCGTGTGTGTATACATGTATTTCACAGTATATATGTATATTAAGTCATCACATTGTATACTTTAAATACGTTACAATTTTATTTGTCAATTATACCTGTTAACAAAATTCACCCAACTAAATTGGAACATCAGTTGGTTTTATTAAATGATTCATGAATCTAGCAGCACCCCAACTAGTAAGTAAAGAGGCACTCCAAGGAATTGTACAAAAATGGAAGGTTTTCATAGAAGGAGGGTGGGGGCATGAAAGTTATTAGCAAAAGAAAGGGATTGTTGTAGGTGAGGCAGCTTTTTAGACTGAAAAACAAGGTGCTGATGATCTTATGCAGAGGACCTCATCTTTCTTGGGGGGGGGCAGGGGCGGAGAGGGCCTATGTGGCGGACCTATTTGGCATGGATTGAAAAATTCCTGGCTGACTGGTTAAGACTACATTTCGGGGGGGGGGGGGGAATTGAAGCTGCAATTAGATTATGTATTGAGCACTGGTTGGAGAACTTGGTCTAAG
>NW_023195480.1:1079-2908 GCF_002007445.2 Ailuropoda melanoleuca
GAGGAGCCTGATGTGGGGCTCGATCCCAGAATGCTGAGATCATGCCCTGAGCCGAAGGCAGACGCTTAACCGCTGTGCCACCCAGGCGCCCCGGGGACTTTTTTTTTTTAAACAATTCCCCCCTTTTCATCAGACTCTAAGCTTAAATGAGAGATGTGATCAAATGTCAAGGCTTTAGTGTCACTCTCAGATACCGCTCTGAAGTTCCCATAGGTTACTGATCCTCTGCGTGCCATCCACAGGCCATGATGTTTTGACTTTGTTTGACCTGTGAGTATCACAGAGGTTATTTTCCTGATCACTTGCTTGGTGGTTATCCCTAACCAGGGAAATAGGGACCTGCTCAAAGGAGTAAATTCTGAATTGAGAAAGCCTCCTGATAGATCCTTTTTAACTCAACAATGTAAATTTTGGGGAGTCAACCAATGACATGTCTTATTTGGCTTGTGAAAAGTTAGAGGCACAGATTTTTTTCCTAGCCAAATATAAAACAGATTACACTCCTCCCTCCCCTGCCCCCCTTAGCAATGTCCTGTGAGACACAGATGAGGGCGCCATCCTTCTAGGCCCATGTCAGAGTAAAGAAAAGGAAAAGAATGAGGAAGTATTATGTGTTCAGATAGAGTGTGGTCTTGATCGGGTGTCTGGCATGGAAGCAGTTCACCTCAACGTCAGCTACTTCTCTTCCTCATTAATTTGGTTTGGAAGTCTCTAGCATCTTCTGGTTTTGCATCCGTGTCAATGGTTAGCATCATGTGGTAAGGTCCCTTTTAATGGCGTGAAGGCTGCCTTCCTCTGATGACGTTTTATAATACCAAGTTACCAGGATGTAGACTGCGACCGGAAAGTTCCTTTGAATTAGGATCTAAAACCCTTTGATGACAGGCTTGAGCATAAAACATTAGAGGCTGCCAGTAGCTGGTCATGCTAGCATGAGACACTATGGAATCAGTAGAAGGTTGCATAGGGATGGAATTTTAAGAAGACTTTGGAGGCTCCTATGATTCGTCTTGTGAACTGGGTGCCTTGATCACTGGAGAGAGTGGAAAGTACCCTCTCACTGGGGAATACAGTCTTTTTGAAGAGTTTTGAGGTCATCAGCCTTGTGGCAAGAAAAGGGTTGAACCCATCCAGAAAATGCACATACAATAACAAGAACATACTGANGCCATGTCAGTGGTTAGCATCATGTGGTAAGGTCCCTTTTAACGGCAAGAAGGCTGCCTTCCTCTGATGACGTTTTATAATACCAAGTTACCAGGATGTAGACTGCGACCGGAAAGTTCCTTTGAATTAGGATCTAAAACCCTTTGATGACAGGCTTGAGCATAAAACATTAGAGGCTGCCAGTAGCTGGTCATGCTAGCATGAGACACTATGGAATCAGTAGAAGGTTGCATAGGGATGGAATTTTAAGAAGACTTTGGAGGCTCCTATGATTCGTCTTGTGAACTGGGTGCCTTGATCACTGGAGAGAGTGGAAAGTACCCTCTCACTGGGGAATACAGTCTTTTTGAAGAGTTTTGAGGTCATCAGCCTTGTGGCAAGAAAAGGGTTGAACCCATCCAGAAAATGCACATACAATAACAAGAACATACTGATAACCCAAACTAAGTGGCAGTGATGAAGGCCACTTCCAAGTGTTAAAATGTTATAGGTGTCTCTATACCAGTGTTTATTCATAATTTGAGTTATCTTNGTGTTATAGGTGTCTCTATACCAGTGTTTATTCATAATTTGAGTTATCTTAAATGTACTGTGGTGGATGAAGGAATGTAAAACTGGTTTTGTCAGGGAGCTGGGAAGAAACAAGCTGCCGTCTTGGGCTT
>NW_023195481.1:0-1712 GCF_002007445.2 Ailuropoda melanoleuca
TTTTATTTACATATGTTCTTCCCTGTTTCTAATAAGACTGAACACTGCCAACTGAGAAAAGGAGGTAAAACTGAACAAGAGACAAAAGCCTTTTATTTAGTGGTCTCAGAATTACAATTCACGGAGCACAGATTCTGGTAGCAACCAAAAAGTGGGGAAAATGAGCCTTTTTTATGAGAAAGAAGGAGGGGGTAATTATATAACTTAGATAAAGAAGAGAAAAGGGAAAAAAACCTGTTCACTGGTGCTAACTGCTTGAACTGTTTTTGATTATTCTCTATTTTATTGGTGCTATCAAATGAAACTGTTCTTGGTAGGCATTCGTTAACTATTCTGTCTTGAAGTTCATACCGACAGTTCTATGGAGTAAATGCCATTTGTTCTGTTGAATTTTATGGGCAACTGCTTGTGAAACCATTGCTGCTTCTGGCCCAGTTCANTTTCTGGCCCAGTTCAGGAGTTCACTAGTTAGGAAGGAAGATGGAACTTCAAAATGGAGACTCTCAGGTCCAGAAATTTTATACAATTCCACAACACCAAGAGGCCAAGCCCTGTGTTTGTCTCACTCACTACCAGCCGTTCACTACCTGTTGGACGGTGGGCCAGCCTCAAGGAAAATCAAAGTGAAGTGCTGAGAAACTTAAAAAACTTAAGTTCCTCATCTTGATGCAGCATCTACTTTATAGTTAGATGAAACATTATTCTTTTTATGGGGTTGGACCACAGAGTGCGTAACGGAAAGTAGAGTGCAAGTACACACATCCCGCTTTTTTAATGTAAAGAAAGCACGTGAGTCCATGAGATGAGAACTGGCCTCTCAGGTCTGAGTGGGGCCATGTCAGATAAGATTCCTCACAGATAGGCGTTTACACAGAGCCTCGTTGGGGAAAAGCAAAGCAAAGCACTCAGTTGAGAAGAACACATGGTTCTATGGTGGTAGATAACGGGAGTCTGTTTTCTCCCCTCCACCCAGTTGAGTTCACTTACATAGACATGGCCTGAGGAATTTAGGTAAAAGAGGAAGAGATGTGGTTGGTCTGAGTACAGTTGTTGCCTGGGTCCCTTCTGGGGAACAGTGGGCTCCTCTGCTTAAAGAGCGCTCATAACCCCCGAGGAGCCACTCACACAGGCAGGTGGCCCCAGATGGGAAGGGGGAGCCACATCAGCAGGGAGGCCTGCCCTTGCTGCCACCTCAAAATCTGTTCCCCTGCACAGGAAACAGCTGCTATCCCCTGGATCCTCACTTAAACCTCATAGCAGCTTAAAGTGTGGAAGGAACAGCCTGGCCCGAGTTGCCAAGGAGATAGAGCCTAAAAGTACTCCAGAGAGCAGAAGTAAAGAATTTACTTCTGTTCATGAAAAGTGGGCACACGGAGCCTCACAGAGCTCACATGGGGTGGGGATGGTACACTCTGTCACCCGCAGCTCCTTTGCCATTTGCTGAGGAAGGGAACATGGCTCCAGCAGTAGCAGAATATTTTGTCCTTCAGTCTGAGCCTAAACTACTGAATCAGAAAGCATTAACTGAGCACCTCTTGCATGCGTGGCACTGTGTCAGCCTCTGGGAGTGAAAGAAACACAGTCCGCTCCTTTCAAGATGCCTTCAGTTAATGGGAGGCCCAGTGTGCAGGTGGTGGTTTTGGTGTGGTATGTGGGAAGAGCAGTGGCTGGAATGAGCAGCATCAGGGTCTGGTCCCTCCTGCTACTCTGTG
>NW_023195482.1:0-221 GCF_002007445.2 Ailuropoda melanoleuca
AATCCTTTCCATTTACCATAGCACCAAAAATCATACATTATCTTAGAAATAACTTTACCAGAGAGGTAAAGGATCTATATACTAGAAACGACAGATCACTCTTGAAAGACACTGAAGAAGACACAAAGGATGGAAAAATATTCCACGCTCACAGATCATTAGAATAAACATAGTTAAAATGTCTATGATACCCAGAGCAATCTACACTTTCAGTGCTATCC
>NW_023195482.1:380-611 GCF_002007445.2 Ailuropoda melanoleuca
GCCAGATTTCAAGCTGTACTACAAAGCTGTGATCACAAAGACAGCATGTTACTGGCACAAAAACAGACACATAGACCAATGCAACAGAATAGAGAACCAAGAAATGGACCCTCAGCTCTTTGGGCAACTAATCTTTGACAAAGCAGGAAAAAACATCCAATGGAAAAAGTCACTTCAATAAATGGTGCTGGGAAAATTGGACAGCTATATGCAAAAGAATGAAATTTGACC
>NW_023195483.1:0-2856 GCF_002007445.2 Ailuropoda melanoleuca
GGGTCCTGCTGTCCCTTCGAAGGTTCAGGCGGAGGATGGCTGTTCAGCCCCTTCCCCGCATGCACTTCTCATGGAACTAAAGGCAGATCTCTAAGCGAGTTGGTTGTATTTAAACCTTCCCTTCACTATCCCTGCAAACAGTTCTATTTCCTTTCTGTGCATACATTCAAAGCTTGCTTTTCAAGGAGAGAGATGAGATTTACACGTTTCAGGGTCTATATTTTCTTCCCCTCTAGGGGTTTGTTGCAAACGAAGGGCAGGATTCCTCAGCCCTCAGTGACACATGCCTGTCCAGTGGCTTTTATCATTGTCACATAATTTATCATCGAGCTGTAAAATTGCACCATTCTAGACTCTACAAATTTGGATTGCCTTTCCCCCAAATTTGTCCAAATTCAGAACAATGGTTTTGGAAACTTAGCTGTATTTGTAGCAGCGTGAATTTCTAAANTGCTGTAATAGTGGGTCAGCTGACGGGATGGCCTATTGGATGCCAGGATCTTGCTGTCCTTCATGATTTGCTTTGGCTTTTATCAGCTGCATGCAGACTTTGGGGAACACGAGTATCCTCTCAGCGGTGACGCTGGCAATGTGCTGGCCAGCCCCCCAAGACTGTCCACACCTACATAGACCTGCTGCGTTCTCAGGGCCACTATGAACATAGTTGGGACGTGTTCAGAGATTTTCCCAGGGCCGAGTGGGATCAGAACACAGATGCCTGGGCTCCAGACATCATCACATGCATTCTCTTCTCTGTCAAGTAGATCTTCAGGCAGATTCGAGGTGGTGAAATATCCGGGCTGGGCCAGTGCCCCATTTAACGTTTGACCTCTCCGTGTGTCTGCTTCAAGTGGCAATCGGGCTGTGTGTCATCGCCGTAAAGGATGGGGGCCCCCTCTTTATTCTGTAGGGTCATGGACGTGAAGTTGTTTTGCCTCTGAGCCTCCCCCTGTTTGCAAAATGTCCATGGTGGGTCCACCTTGAAGGCTTAGTTATTTGTTTATGAATTTGTTTGTTTATTAGTCTTTATTTTAGCATATGTTTTTCATATGACAAGTGCCTCTTTCATTCTCATCACCTGTTTTCCCTTCACCCCCAAACGCCCTCCTCCTGGAGAACATCATTGTGCTTTCTAGAGTTCAGAGTCTGTTTCCTGGTGTGTCTCTTTCATCCCCGCCTTATGTTCCTTTGTTTTGCTCCTTGAATTCCGCATGTGAGTGAGATCACGTGGTATGTGTCTTTCTCTGACTGACTTACTTCACTTTGCATTTTACTCTCTAGCTCCACCCACGTCATTGCAAATGGCAGGATTTCATTCTTTCTGATGGCTGAGCAATATTCCATTGTGTATACACACCACCTCTTTTTTATCCATGCATCAGTCGATGGACATCTGGGCTTTCTCCGTAGTTTGGCTATTGTTGATAATGCTGCGATAAACATTGGAGTGGATGTATCCCTGCGAATCTTTATTTTTGTATCTTTGGGTAAATACCTAGTAGTGCAATTGCTGGGTCGTAGGGTAGCTCTCTTTTTGAGGACCCTCCATACGGTTCTCCAGAGTGGCTGTACCAGTTTTCATTCCCACCAACAGTGTAAGAGGGCTCCCCTTTCTCCACATTCTTGCCAACGCCTGTTGTTACTGCATTGAGAGTTTCAAAGAGGCATGCAAGATGTGCTCAGTGAAAGAGTCGCATCATATTTTTAAAAGATGCATGTATCCCTTTTCCTGCCTCCACTGTCTGTGGGGTTGTCTCCAGCAGAGCTGAGGAGCAGTCCTCTCCCTGGACCCTTGTGTGCCCAACAGCATCAGGCTCACCCCGCAGACACATGGGGACCAGGAGAGAGGACTTCCACATGCATCCGAGCAACCACAGGTAGCCTGTGGCTTGACTTCACGGGGTACGGTGGGCCATCGCTAGAAGTGATAATGGGCAGTGGGTTGGGGACTAGCAGATTCTGCTTGTTGCAGGATCGACATGAGGAAGAGCGTGGAGTCAGGGAAACCCCTGGTGTGGCTGGTGCCAGAGTAGATGCGGGGAGAGGTCTGTGGGCCTGACACACACCCAGAGTCTCAAACTTTGGTTCAGAACTGGACTCCCCCTTATCTCTCTGGGGGGGCTGCCTTGTCCTCTTGAGTTTCAGGGTCCTCTTCCACCTATTTGGTACATGGCAGTTGCTTATAGATACTCACCAAGGAACTCGTAATGCTAGAAATAAAACATAAACTATAAACATAGTAATGTCGGCATTTCCCTCACCGGCTATACAAAATGTATTTGGATTTATTAAAATCCATGCATTCACTAGGTGCTCTAACAAGCACCTGTGCTGGGGACTCTGTGCGAGGAACCCTCCCTGATCTATGCCCAGCCCCTGCCCTTCCAGACTCCCTCCCTAGTGGCCTCACCCCAGCCCCGCCCCTCGTCCATCTTGCCCCACCCTAATCCCTGCCCAGCCTCCCCTTTCCTGTACAACCCCTACCCCTAGCCTGTTCTCATGGCTAATTCTCACTCAAGGCCACCTCTGTGAGATTCGTTCATGTTGTTACATGTAGCTTCATGACTACCATCGTATTGCGGGGCTATGTCGTAAGTTATCCGTGGGTGAACATTCAGGCTATTTCTGGTGGCTTCGCGCTGCTGAGGGCACTCTTGCAAATGATGTTTCAGACTTAGACGCACTCATTCTCTCGAGTTAGCAAGGAGCAGGTCCGCTGCGCCATAGGGTACTCGTACGTTGAGATTTCCTTAGGACACGGTGTGACACGTTCTCCAAATTAGCTGTTCCTGTCCTGACGTTCCTGCCAATGTCGGCGTCATCCAGCTTGTTCATCCTAGACTCTCAAACAGGTGT
>NW_023195484.1:0-1131 GCF_002007445.2 Ailuropoda melanoleuca
GTATGTTGTCATAATATCAAACAATAGTTCACACTACATGAGAGCCTATTGTGGATATTCAAAGTTTTCCCAACAATGGCCATGATTTGATCCTTTTTTAAAGGATCTTTTGTTTTATTTGTCCGAGTGAATCTGTCTAAATTAAATCTAGTTGCTTTCCATTGGATGTCTGAGAGTAGTTACAAGCTGGCCTTTGAAATATGCTTCATAAATTATTCTAACTTTTAGAGATTCTAAAAAATATTATAAATGATATTTGAATATTCTAAAGACTGTATTGTAAGTAGCACAGTTGTGATCATTTTTCCAAGCAATGCATTCAATTACACACCATACATGTCACAAAGAAATCTTAAATTTTAGCCAAATTCTGGCCTGTAATTTTTTTCCTTTTTATTCTTAACATATAATTATTAACATTTAAACCAAGGACTATGATAACTGGTTGCTTTTCAATCTTCATTTAAGTCAAAAGTCTGTGTTTTCACAAGTAAAAAAAATCAATGAAACAGTCATGAGTTTATACTTAGCTGTTTTCTTACTCTCATAGTTCAAAAATATGTAACATAAATCATAGTTGTTTAGCATGATATTGACCTTGCTACAATCTACTTGACCTGAGCAACATTTCCTTTTAAAACTGTATGTATATTATATTATATACTTTTACTAACCATTAAACTATAATCTTGTTTGAGTCAATCCTGAAGAGTAGTCATTTGTTTTATCACATTTTTATCTAACATGTTTTGGCATGTTAGAAAGAAAACAAGAAAAAAAGAAAGAAAGAGAAAGAAAGAAAATACTTATAGTGAACAATGAGTATTCTCTGTAAGTTTGGATCCCCAGTTATTGAAAAGTTTGGTTTCTTTTTTAATTAGAACCACTGACTGACATTTACTCAATGTTTGCTCACATACATTTGGATTCTTCTTCTTCCACTTAAATCTATTGCTTGAAACTGCTATATTTAATATTATCTTGGTTCTGAAATAGCATTTCTTTTCTGAGTTAGAGCCTNACTTTTACTAACCATTAAACTATAATCTTGTTTGAGTCAATCCTGAAGAGTAGTCATTTGTTTTATCACATTTTTATCTAACATGTTTTGGCATGTTAGAAAGAAAACAA
>NW_023195485.1:0-1344 GCF_002007445.2 Ailuropoda melanoleuca
AATTATGTCTTTGTTCTATTAAAATACAGTTTTGATCTCACAGCTTTCCCGAAGGAGTCCTGGAGATACCTAAGTTTCCATGGGCCACACTTACAGAAATCCTCTTGCATTGTGGAATACTGCAATAGCGAATATAATATTACTAGGTTCATTGATTGTGGTGCTGATAGAAATATTTCAGGCAGGGAAGGTAAATTTTGAAAATTTAATCAAATTTATCCCAAATAAGAATATATTTAAGGTAATCAAACCGCTATGAAATTTCTAGCTGCTCTTCCTGGGGAATGTTGCCATTTCAGAGGTTTGGTGATGATCTGTGCTATTGGCTAGTCAAACACTCAGCAATGGTGGTAGCCAGATGAGCTTTGATGAGAGTAAGATTATGGTGTTGAGCCATGTATAATCCCTATCCCTGCTATCAGGCCATCTTGTTTGTAAATTCTTAAGTGAGCACTGGGGTTAAGTGGCTAAGTGTTATCCACATAATTGGTCATTGTGTCTAGCTAGCAATTGCTAGACTCTAGTTTGTAACTTTTGGTAGGAATTCACATGAGACAAATCTTCATATTCTGTCCTCATTCTAAAAGGTACATCTATATTCTTTATAAGTCTCTGAATACCTACCACCAAGCACGAGCCACTACTCATGTGATCCACACCTCTGGCCATCTCTCCTTTCAGGCACAGTGGGTAAGCAGGTGTACTGCTTAAAGTTCTGCTCAATGAAAGTATTTCATTTCCTATCTGCTCAGACCACCTCTGAATTGGGCCATAATAATGCTACAATTCACTTCCATCTGTGATAGTATACCATGAAGAATCATCTGTAAACTGGGCCTGAATTTCTTCTTCCTCGGTCGTCTGGTCTGAGGTAACGTCCCATGAGGTCACAGACGTGAGTTGAAGGAGTAGTAGGAGAAGGTGTCATGAGAGTCTGAACCTTAACTGAAGCAAATTATATATTTAATATCTCTTTGGGCTTTGTCTCACACCACTATTTATCATGGAGTACTGCTGTTCATATTCAACTTCAGAGCTTTGTGGATCAGATAATACCCAGCTCATGACAGTCATCTCTGATTGCCTGGTCACCTGGTGTCCCATGCATGATTAGGTATTTAGTCCCAACTAGCACTAAGTGGTACTAGTAGCAAGAAATGTGCCACTTCTCAAAAGGAGAATGGATATCCGCATGGTTTTTAAACTCTAGGTGCATGCGTTGTCATTCTCTCATGAGGGTTTGCCAGTAGCTTCACTGAACAGGCCTCAAAGTGACAGACCTGCTGCTTCATACAGTCTAATTGGTAGATGAGCTTGTACTGTGCTCTGGACCAGCTTCAGGGC
>NW_023195486.1:0-618 GCF_002007445.2 Ailuropoda melanoleuca
TAGAAGACAGATGCAGACCAACCAGCACCCACAGGGTATCAATCCACGTCAGTGATTAATCTGCAGCCTCACGCTCCTTGCTGTGAATTGAATATCCTTCCACAGCCAGGGAACGTGAATCTGGTTACACTGACAGTCTCCCCTTCCCTCTCGTGCCTGAGCCCGTAGACAGCACACACCTAACAACACTCTGGTTAATTTAGCATCTACTTCTCATATGTCCATCCTCATAGGTGAATTCCGTGTTTCACCCAGGGGTCAACTTTGGCCTTGAATTCTCATCTGTGCCGATTGACTTTTGTCATTGTATTGTCTGTCCAGCATTTGTATCCTGTCCATATGAAAGAATTCCCCATCGCGTGTGCTACCAGTGGGACTCAATGCCCTACTGTCCGCGATNACGATAGGACTTGAGTACAGAGATTTCCTTTTATCCCCATCCTCTGCCAGCTACAGCCCGGGTGTGTGGTTTAGAATCAGGCGATCGCATACTACCACCCAGGACTTGAATTTGGAATAAGTGACGAAGAACAAAGGTCCATTTAGATTTAGTCATGGTGGTTTCAGGGGTGTCCAGGAATATGTAGGATCTGACTCCAGGACAGTGACATGATGGCC
>NW_023195487.1:0-698 GCF_002007445.2 Ailuropoda melanoleuca
AATTGATCACCCCTTTCCAGTACTGTTTCATGAATAATGGAGCTGTATCTTAAATCAAAAGATCGTTTTCTGTTCCAGGCTCACAGGGTAAAACCATTATGCATAATGGATCAAATTAATTGAATTATTACCTGTAAAGTTACCAGTAATGGCTTGCACAGAGTTAGCTATAATCATTGTCAGTGGGATTAATTGTACTAATTCTATGTTCATTTTCCAAAGAAGCTATAAAACTTTGCTTCTTGGGATATTCAGCAAATGCATAGAGAATTAGAACCATCTCTTTGACAGATTGCTCCAAACTCTGTGCTAAACAAATACGCAAAAATTCACACACAGCAGCAGAGTGTATGCCCTTTACAAGTTGAAAAGAAGTGTCCAAAGTCATATTCTTACAAATCATCTACCTACATTAGCCCCATCTTGAGGTTTTATTTCTTGTTATGATTGAATGTTGGTCGAGACTAGGAATTTTTAAACTAAGTGAATTCCCATCAATTTGCAAAATATTTTACAACCTATTATGCCAGACAGAAGAATCACNGCAACCTATTATGCCAGACAGAAGAATCACAGACTCTCCTTGACCACAAAGGTGAGAAAGGATGAAGAATTAGTTTAGTTTAGAAATGGACACTTCCTTCTGAAGTTTAAGTAGACAGAACAAGAGTGAAGAAAACTTCCTTAATCTGCAGTCT
>NW_023195488.1:0-518 GCF_002007445.2 Ailuropoda melanoleuca
AAGCTCTTGGCAACATCTCATTTATGTGGGCAGTGGCTAGTTTTCTATAACAGGGCTACCTTCCTCTGGGTGCAGCCTGTAGAACATGTGCAAAGAAGACAGAAAAACCTTTCCTACCACTGGACTTAGTGCTTTTAGACCATAAAGCATGCCAGAGTGGGTCAGACAGTGCCTACGACAAGGCAACAAAGGGATGCATTCAGGAGCACCTGCTGGCTCCTCCGTGGCAGTGTGTTTTGAGCAGTGCTGAGTGAGCATCTGCCTGGCACCGTGNCACCGTGACCGGTGCTGGGACTACATAGACAAAGGTCCACTCCCTGCCCTCACAGTGCTCACGGGCTGGCTGTGGACAGACAGTTCAACAGGTAATTGCAAATTCTCTTGGTGGATGCTAGGTGAGAATAAATTCTGGGTACTGAGGAATTGCAGGAGAGAGCCCTTTATGAAGGAGGGAGTCAGGGAAGGTGACCTAGGGAAGGTGAAAGCTGAGCTGGGGGCTCATCAGAGTTGCCTAGAGG
>NW_023195489.1:0-2071 GCF_002007445.2 Ailuropoda melanoleuca
CTGCTTGTGTTCCCTCTCTCACACGCTGTCTCTCTCTGTGTCAAATAAATAAATAAAATCTTAAAAAAAAAACACACAACTCCCTATCTCCCCCAACCTTCTGAGGACTCTAGGGCAAACGTGCATTGCCGCAGAGGCAGTCTCGTGTAGGGTAGACCCCGAAGCCTGACTCCTGGGTTTGAGTCCTGCTGCACAATCCTGGGCAACTGTTTGTGCCTCAGAAGGGTAAATGGGGATTGTGATAGCGCCTACCTCACAGGGGTGTGAAAATGAAATGAAGTGACATTTGTAACCATTCTTAAACCAGTGTCTGGTACAAAGCAGGACCTCAAGCAACGATGGTTGCTGTTGTGGTTATTTTGCAAGGGGGTCTAGGCCACCGCTCCTCGGCATGAGGCCNGAGGGGGTCTAGGCCACCACTCCTCGGCATGAGGCCCTGCTCTCCTGGGTTGCTGCAGCATGACGCCATATGTGAGGTGTGGCATCTGTGTTCTCTTGCAGACATCATGGAACCCGAGGAGGATCCTGAGCCTTCCGCCGGACGCCAGCTTCGGGTCAGGTGTGGCCAGCTGCTGGCCTGCGGTCAGTGGCACCACCTGGCTGTGGTGGTCACCAAGGAAATGAAAAGGAATTGCACCGTCTCCACCTATCTGGATGGACAGATCACTGGCTCAGCCAAGGTGAGCTAGTTGCCCTGAGCTCTGCTTGCCCCACTGGAATGCTGCACTACCTGGAGTGGTCTCACTTCTGTTTCTCATTCTCATTCGGCAGCAGGGTCAGTATCTAATGAAACTCTCCCTTGCTGTCCAGAACACTTGGCTGAGCTCAAACATGAGAAAAACCCAAAACACAATAAAGTGAAAATCCTTCAGAAACTGGAATGAAAGCCACACGACCAGAGCAGAAGGTGAAACATGGAAATAAGAATAGTCATAAGAGAATAGAAAGTTCCAGAGTGAACAAAGCTTTTCACCGTATAAGTTGTGGCTTCCCCAGGAACGTCGATGCAGGGTCTAAGATTCTGCTTTTCTAAGAAGCTTCCTGGTGAACCTATTACGACTGCCTGCATACTAGACTTAGGAGCCAGGCATGAGAGCTTGCAAGGACGCCAACACCTCTTACCAGATTTACAGCAAGAATGATGAGGAAAAGATGGTTTCCTGCTTAGAGAACACATTGTTGGAGGGGGTGTCTTATCACTGCCATTTAGCATCACCTGAAGTCCTGAGGCATAAGGGAGGGGGCATGGCAGGTGTGCTCCAGCATCCACGGTTAGAGATCCCCAAAGCAGCCAGAGAGAGAAGAGCCCAGAACTCCAAGGGCAAGTGCAGCCAGAATTTCGCCCGGGTTACAGAGAGAGCATCTCAACGTAGGCTGCATTCTAGAATCACCCAGAAAGTATTTTTAAAGTNTCTAGAATCACCCAGAAAGTATTTTTAAAGTTCTATTGTGCAGGCTGTTCCTAAGATCAATCCTAACAGGATCTCTGATGTGCAGGGTAATTTGGTCATGTGTTCAGAGTTTCTCTGGTGATTCTATTATTCAGCCAGAATGGAGAACCTTAGATTAATAGGGTTTCTCATTTTGATAGTTTGACACTTGGGACTCGATAATTCTTTGTTGTAGGGGCCCATTCTGTGTATAGTAGGATAGACACTTAGCAGCATCTATGGCCTCCCTCAATGCCTAGCGTCTCTCCCTCTCTCTCTCCAGTTGTGACCACCAAAAATGTCTCCACACACTTCCAAATGCCCTCTGTGGGACAAAATCACCCCATGTTGAGAGTCATTAGGTTAGAACAACCTAAATTTGATATAACACAAAAGATGAATTCAATGCTATCTTCTAGTATAATTGTCTTATCAGAAAAGGGCAGTGGTGACCAGAAAGATTCAGCAGGAGCATAACAAAAATAGGTCTTCCAAAACATGAAGTTAAGTCTTTTCTCAAATCCTTGATTATACTAGCCCTTCTTTCCTTCCTCCATTTCTCTACTCCCCTCCCTTCCCCTCCCCTCCCTTCCTCCCTTCCTTCCTCTTTCCTTTCCTCTCCTCTCCTCTCCTCTCCTCTC
>NW_023195490.1:0-592 GCF_002007445.2 Ailuropoda melanoleuca
GACTTTCCCTGTCATTCCCCTCAGTTACTCTCTGCCTCTTCATTCCTGGATTCATTTTACATGTCCTCATTATGCCTCATGTGAAAAAAGAAGAAAAAGCCCATGGCAGCATAAATAACTTGTTTTTGTAAAAAAAATAAGATTATAATTTTTCTGTTTTAATTATAGAACTACAGAACTGGAAGGATCATAATGACATTCGTAGCCTTAAATATTTGTAATCCATTTGGGAATTTCCCTAGTGTCAAAAGTAGGTCCAAAAGCTACATCTGCTATTACATAGGTAAAAGCTGATCTTACTACTTGTGTGAAATTGTTACCTGTCAGTTTGATTTCACAAATTTCTTCTCTTATCTGTTCTATGGGTTTCTCAAATTAATTTGTATTAAATAGCTTTACTCATTAAACAAATTACTTAGGAGTTTATGCCTGATTTAATACTAANTTTAATACTAACATCTGAAACAAATTTTGATCTTACCACTTTTTATAGGAACTTGCTGTTACTAATGTTAGCTTGTAAATCATATTTTATCTCTATATTAGAATTGAAAAATTCCATACTATTCGTGATACAAAGACATAGCAAAAT
>NW_023195491.1:0-661 GCF_002007445.2 Ailuropoda melanoleuca
GGGAAGGATTTGTTTGGTTATAAATATACATCTTCTTAGCATCTTCCATACCAGAGTAAATTTTTAATCTTAACAGATGATAGGATAGAATCATTCTCTTTGTAGAGAAAACAAATATTAGATACTTATGGAAGGAGGTGCAGGAACATTCAAACTCAAACTTTCTTCATGATGTTCCTACCAGATGGACTTTAGAAATTTACAGAGTTTCAGTCTAAACCTGAGGTATAGTCTTGCTTTTCCTTCTCAAAGAGTTGATGGTTATTTTTTGCTGGGCAGACAAATTAACTAAAAGTGTTGGCTATCCCTTTATTTTAGTCCCAATAAGCATGCTTTTTACAAAAGATTTGTTTATTTTAGACAGAGAGAGAGAGAGAGAGAGAGAGAGAGAGNGAGAGAGAGAGAGAGAGAGAGAGAGAGAGTGTGTGTGTGTGTGTGTGTGTGTGTGAGAATGGGGGAGGGGCAGAGAGAGAGAGAGAGGGAGAAAGAGAGAATCTCAAGAGGACTCCCGCCGAGCTCGATCCCGGGACCTGAGATTATGACCCCAGTGGAAATTGAGTCGCCTGCACAACTGACTGAGTCACTCAGGCGCCCCAGCACACTTTGGTTTTTTCAAATAAATGTCTATTCTTTTGGCGATCCCTTTAAAGTCTATCTAATT
>NW_023195492.1:0-3169 GCF_002007445.2 Ailuropoda melanoleuca
AAATTCAGTGGAATCAATTGTGTTTAGAGCTTTGTTTCACTGGCAGTAGAGGGTTAAGAAAGTAGTTGACTTTATCTGTAGTCATACAGTTATGTGTTATTAATATCTTATTCTGAGCCTTGAGTTGTCTGTAATTATTGTTTTCTCATCATTCTTCAGATTTCTTTAATACAGTGTGCTCTATAGTCAGGCTTTCAAACTAGGATCCAGGTTTATGAGGCCAGGCACCAAGAGCAAAACAAAACTATGGGATTTTTATGGAAGGTACACCTGCCTATGGTGTCAGATTCGCTCATTTTTTTTTTTTTTTTAGAGAGGGAAGAATTGAATGATTTAACTGGTAAGCCATTTAAAATATTTTATAGTAAATAAACATTAATATATTGTTAAGTAAAATGCAAACAAAAATAAATTTTCGAATAAGCATAAGATTTTGAAGAAAGATCAAGTTTATTTTTAAAAAGATTTTGTTTATTTGTCAGCGTGAGCACAAGTAGGGGGAGCAGCAGGCAGAGGGAGAGGGAGAAGCAGGCTCCCCGCTGAGTGGGGAGCCCAATGCAGGGCTCCATCCCAGGACCCTGGGATCAGGACCTGAGCCAAAGACAGACAGCTTTTGACTGAGCCACCCAGGTGCCTGGAAAGATCCAGTTTAAACTGGATACCCCAATTGTCTCCCAAAGCCTCCTTGGAATATGTTTTGTGTTTGTTTTTCCGTTGCAATTTGGGGTTACTTGATGAAAAAGTTTGAGAGGCACTGCTATGGACAGATGAGCATGAGCGTTGGAGTCATACAAATCTGGGTTTGCATCACATCTCTGGAAATTACCAACTTTGAGCCTTGCAGCAAGTTACTCAGTTTCCTCACCTGCAAGTAAAAGAAAATATTTCATGGGATTATTGGAAAGATCAAATTAACAAATATAAAGTGTTAGGCACAGAAAAGGTATATAATTTTAGTTTCTCCATTTTAAAATACTCTATATGTGTCTTCAGTTGAATAAAGTTTTATTAAACAGCTAGCTTGGTAATGTGCTAATGCTGTGAGACATTTTTTAAGTGCCTGCCATTGTAAAGTGTCAAAGGAAAGTGCTTTTACATATTTCATTTAACTTGATGCTCGCAATAATCCTGTGAACAGTTTACTTGGGTTCCTGGTTAAAATTATTAAGATTAGATCATTTAAGCAAGATTAAATATTTATTAAGTGCTAGTTATGTGGATGGTGACAGGGCAAATGACAGAATCTCTGCCTTGTGGAGCCTATCATCAATCAGGATCATTATTGAGTATTTCTGGCTTTCATTGCTATCTAGATAAGAACTAAGGGTAGGAGTGAGCTATTTCTGCCAATATCTATAGTTAACCTCAGTATTCAAATAACGAGATATTTTCATGCTAACTGGACTATTTTCTAGAGATATGGGAGAGGAGTAATCGAAGTATTTCTGTTGTAGCTGAGGAGAAGTTTATTTTCTTTTAACCTAAAAATACAGAATTCTTAAATTGGTGACCTTGAATGTTTAAGTGGACTTGGGAATGAAGAGAAAAATGAGTGCTGTTTTGACTGAGAAAAAACTTTGAATCAAGCTGTGGCTTTAAAGGTGGTTGTGATAAAACTTAAAGCCTCAGACACATATATTTGGAGTATCAATATCAATTGTACAAAGCCTTATACATAGTAGGAGATCAGTATTTGTTGTCCACAAACTCTTGAAACCTTCTCATTTCTGTGATGCCACACTCCTGATTTCTTTCATATCAATCTGGCTTTTCTGTCCCCTTGGAAGCTCATCTTTCATAACCTGGCCCTGAAATGTTACAGTTCATTTAAGACCCCATAGCTGACCTTTTGCTAATTATTCTGTTTTTTCTCTTCTCTTGTTCTCTCATTCTGTCTCTCTCTGCTATCTTATTCATAGTTCAGAGACTATATGCCAATGATTTTTTAAAAACTTTTTAAAAAAGATTTTAAGAGAGAGGCAAAGCACTAGCAGGGAAAGGAGCAGAAGGAGAGGGAGAGGGACAAGCAGACTCCCCATTAAGAGAAGAGCCCAATGCAGGATTGTGCAAGGCACAATCCCAGGACCCTGAGATCATGAGAGATCATGACCTCCATGGAAGTCAGACACTTTACTGACTGAGCCACCCAGGCACCCCGATTCTTTTTTATTTTTTAAGATTTTATTTATTTATTTGACACAGACAGAGAGACAGCCAGCGAGAGAGGGAACACAAGCAGGGGGAGTGGGAGAGGAGGAAGCAGGTTCCCAGCGGAGTAGGGAGCCCG
Source organism: Ailuropoda melanoleuca (assembly GCF_002007445.2). Taxonomy (NCBI): domain Eukaryota; kingdom Metazoa; phylum Chordata; class Mammalia; order Carnivora; family Ursidae; genus Ailuropoda; species Ailuropoda melanoleuca. The sequence continues at coordinate 2,288 of NW_023195492.1, forward strand.
ATGCGGGGCTTGATCCCAGGACCCTGGGATCATGCCCTGGGCTAAAGGCAGATGCTTAACGACTGAGCCACCCCAGCGCCCCAGGCATCCCAGGCACCCCGATTCTTAAATTTATATTTCTTGCTCTGCCCTGTTCTCTCACCTCCAAATGCAAATATCTGATTCCCTACTGGACAGGGCAAAGGTCTCCAACTCAGCCTATCTTTTTTTTTTAAGATTTTGTTTATTTTTTGAGAGAGAGTGTGCACATGAGTGTGGGGGAGGGGCAGAGGGAGAAGGAAAAACAGACTCCACGGTGAGCAGGGAGCCCAAGGTGGGGCTCAATTCTAGGACCCTAGGATCATGACCTGAGCTGAAAGCAAATGCTTTACTAGCTGATACACTCAGGTGCCCCTCCAGCTCAGCCTATCTTAAACCTAATTCAGGGTCACACGGGTGGCTCAGTCCGTTAAATTAAGCCTCTGCCTTCAGCTCAGGTCATGGTCCCAAGGTCCTGGGATGGAGCCTGCATCAGGCTCCCTGCTCAGTGGGGAGTCTGCTTCTCCTTCTGCCCCCCCTTTCTCTCTCTCTCTCAAATAAATAAACAAAATCTTTAAAAAATGTATTTTAAACCTAACTCATTTATCTTCTTCAGCCCACTCCCAAAACCTTGTCCTCTTTCTGTATTCCTTACCTCCATGAGTTGAATATCCATGCTTCATGTGCANAGGCAGACGCTTAACCGCTGTGCCACCCAGGTGCCCCTCTGCTTCTCTTTCTGCCCCCCCTTTCTCTCTCTCTCTCAAATAAATAAACAAAATCTTTAAAAAACATATTTTAAACCTAACTCATTTATCTTCTTCAGCCCACTCCCAAAACCTTGTCCTCTTTCTGTATTCCTTA